>NW_015554069.1:285142-285859 GCF_001515605.1 Sinocyclocheilus anshuiensis
TGTCAATCAAAGCGTGTTTGGTTACAGGACTGGATTTGATTGGTTACAGGATCTGTCAATCAAAGCGTGTTTGGTTAAAGGACTGGATTTGATTGGTTACAGGATCTGTCAATCAAGCGGGTTTGGTAACAGGACTGGATCTGATTGGTTACAGGATGTGTCAATCAAGCGGGTTTGGTTACAGGACTGGATCTGATTGGTTACAGGATGTGTCAATCAAGCGGGTTTGGTTACAGGACTGGGTTTGATTGGTTACATGACCTGGCAATCAAAGTGGGTTTGGTTACAGGACTGGATTTGATTGGTTACAGGATATGTCAATCAAAGCGTGTTTGGTTAAAGGACAGGATTTGATTGGTTACAGGATCTGTCAATCAAGCGGGTTTGGTTACAGGACTGGATCTGATTGGTTACATGACCTGTCAATCAAAGCGGGTTTGGTTACAGGACTGGATTTGACTGGTTACAGGATATGTCAATCAAAGCGTGTTTGGTTACAGAACTGGATTTGATTGGTTACAAGATCTGTCAATCAAGCGGGTTTGGTTACAGGACTGGATTTGTTTGGTTACAGGATATGTCAATCAAAGCGGGTTTGGTTACAGGACTGGATTTGATTGGTTACATGACCGGTCAATGAAAGTGGGTTTGGTTACAGGACTGGATTTGACTGGTTACATGACCTGTCAATCAAAGCGGGTTTGGTTACAGGACTGG
>NW_015554069.1:286297-287451 GCF_001515605.1 Sinocyclocheilus anshuiensis
CACACACACACACACCTCCTCATCCTTGTACCAGGACAGAGACTCTGCGGTCAGGATGAACCAGTAGTCCTTGGATCCGCCCTTCATTATGCTGATGTTGATAGTCAGCCAACCGCGTCTGATCACCTGCACCGGGGGCGGGGATATGATAATGAGGAGGAGGGACAGACCAATCAGCGCTCGGCTCAGTCTGAGTTGCTGTGTGTGTGTTGTACCTGGTTGGGCATGGCTCTCTTCTTACTGACGGCTGCGCTCCGCTGCTGCGCGCTGAAACACACACGTGTTCACTACGGTTACGCTCGCGTGACTGAAATCAGGGTCAAAGGTCAACAGAGGTCAGAGGTCACTCACTTGGCGAAACCGATGAAGTCCTCGTGGTTTGTGTTGATGTAGGAGAGCTCGATGTCGATCAGCAGCATCACCTGAAACACAAACCCATCATGTTCAAATAATCCCCAAACATGCTGCATGACGTTAAAGAAATTATGAGATAATGAACATATATTTATTTATATATATATATGACGCGGAGTGCCTAAATCCCCCTTAGCTGTTATAAATTCACTGTAAACCACGGCTTCACGGGGCTTATTGCTTTTATAAAACTGTTATTCTATATATGTAGCAAGGTTTCACAAAATAAGACAAAGCAAATAAAATGCAATGATATTAACAAAAACATTCTTCCACCAAACAATGTAGTTCCTCAGAAACGGTTGTGGTTGCAACAAAGTGGTTGCCGAGCAACATACAGAAATAAAGAGGTGTAGAGATGTTTGTAGAGTAATGTACAACAGCTTCGTTTTTTGTGCCCCCGATCTGATCCGAGTCATTGAATATCAAGTATCTGCTGATACCGAGTCCCGATCCGATACTTGTATATTCCTATAAGAATGTATGTTTGGTTAATAAAGTTATTAAAATCAATCCAATGTATACAGAGTTGTGCAGAGAGTGTAAGTAATATATATATATATATATATATATATATATACACAGTATATATAATATAAATTATTTTATTTAACATGGATGCATTAAATTGATGAAAAGTGGCAAAAACATTTATAATGTTATGAAAGATTTCTATTTTAAAATAAATGCTGTTCTTTTGAACTTTCTATTCATCAAAGAATCCTGAAAAAAAAAAAAAG
>NW_015554069.1:287539-292972 GCF_001515605.1 Sinocyclocheilus anshuiensis
GGATCTGTCAATCAAAGCGTGTTTGGTTAAAGGACAGGATTTGATTGGTTACAGGATCTGTCAATCAAGCGGGTTTGGTTACAGGACTGGATTTGATTGGTTACAAGATCTGTCAATCAAGCGGGTTTGGTTACAGGACTGGATTTGACTGGTTACATGACCTGTCAATCAAAGCGGGTTTGGTTACAGGACTGGGTTTGATTGGTTACATGACCCGTCAATCAAAGCGGGTTTGGTTACAGGACTGGGTTTGATTGGTTACGGGATCTGTCAATCAAAGCGGGTTTGGTTACAGGACTGGGTTTGATTGGTTACGGGATCTGTCAATCAAAGCGGGTTTGGTTACAGGACTGGGTTTGATTGGTTACGGGATCTGTCAATCAAAGCGGGTTTGGTTACAGGACTGGGTTTGATTGGTTACGGGATCTGTCAATCAAAGCGGGTTTGGTTACAGGACTGGGTTTGATTGGTTACATGACCTGTCAATCAAAGCGGGTTTGGTTACAGGACTGGATTTGATTGGTTACAGGATATGTCAATCAAAGCGTGTTTGGTTACAGGACTGGATTTGATTGGTTACATGACCTGTCAATCAAAGCGGGTTTGGTTACAGGACTGGGTTTGATTGGTTACGGGATCTGTCAATCAAAGGGGGCTTGGTTACAGGACTGGATTTGATTGGTTACATGACCTGTCAATCAAAGTGGGTTTGGTTACAGGACTGGGATTGATTGGTTACGGGATCTGTCAATCAAGCGGGTTTGGTTACAGGACTGGATCTGATTGGTTATGGGATCTGTCAGTCAGAAACGGTCTTGTTTTACCTTCTCTGTGCACTTGTGGATGAGTGTGGCGAGTTCAGACACCACCAGATCCACACACTTGAGGCACGGCTCCTTCAGTTTAACTATCTGCTTTTTCACGATGGCCTCAAAGGCCAGGTCAGGGGTGAAGAGCCCCGTCCTGGAGGATCATGGGACAGTGGGGTGTTACTTGGGGTGAGAGGGGCACAATATTGGGAAAAAGCGGACGGATGGATGAAAACAGAAACAAAGAAAAGCACACGACCCATTAATTCTGTACTTCCTCTTTCCTATACGAGATGCGGGTCATTACGTGGAATTGCAGCACTTTAACCCGAGTCATTGATTTTAACCGCAAAATATTATATTCATAAATGCAAATGATCAGAAACTGTACCAGCACAAGTTCATGATGTCCTGCATGTTTACACCTCAATGATGATTTTTAGATCTTAATTTGTAGCCTTTCAGATAAATAAAAAGCAACAATATATTTTTAATGCCATGTAAGCGTAAAAACAACAATTATTAGTCAGTTCATGTCAGATTTTATTGCTTTTTTTTAATAAATTTTTGTAATGTGAAAAAATGTGTTATTTGGGTGTACAGATAATGTTTATTGGACATTCCGTGTCAGATTTTATTGCTAATTTGGTTTGATCTGAAATGCATTAATGAAATGTGAAATACACATTTTTAATGCTACTCGAGTATAAAAACGTTTATAGGACATTTTGTGTCAGATTCTATTGCTGATTTAAAATAATTTAAATAAACGTTTTAACACTATTTGAGCATAAAAACAACATTAATAGGACATTTTTGTGTCAGGTTTTATTACGATTCGCACTTGGTTCAAAATACATTATTGAAATTTGAAATAAACACTTTTTATAAACATTTGGTTTGAACCTAAAAACAACATTTATGGGGCGGCTCATGTCAGATTTTATCACTGACTTGAAATAAGTTATTTAAATGCTGAGTTTGTCCATCAGTTTTCAGTATTTCCTCATTAAAGCAGACAGGATGGTGTGACTGAAACGGCTCAGGAGTCGCACACATCATTGGGAGTGTTTTTGCTTTGCGGAGCCGTTAGCGGCGTGAGTCGAGTCAGATGTTAGCGTGCTGACATGCGTGTTGACGTCTGTCTCTGTCTACCTTCAGCGTGCACTGCCTGACCGTGTTGATGAGCTCCTGGATCACCAGGTCAATGCATTTGAGGCATGGCTCCTTCAGCTTTATCAGCTGCTTTTTCACGATGGCCTCGAAGGCCATGTCAGGGGTGAAGAGCCCCGTCCTGAGGTCACACACACAGGCAGACAGAACCACTGAACAGAAAGCAGGAGTGTGCAACAACAACGACAGCGCAAGCCGTATAGTCCGATTACACAAACTATGAATCTCCTTTATTTATATACCCTCGATTTAAAATGTTTTTTTAATCTTGGTTTTGTAAAATGTTGTTTGGAAAAGCAGTGATGATTTTGAAAATATGTAATGTACTATTTATGTTATGTGATGCATCTTTCGCAAAAAAAAAAATAATAATATATAATATGTAGCAATAAACAATAATATATAAAATATTACAAAGAAAAAGAAATACACTGAAAATAACTGTTTACAACAAAATTAATAACATGCTTTAGAAAACAGCCTAGATATTGTGAATTTACACTATTAACACATCTATGATTTTGTTATTTTAATTGCAATTTATGTATTTATATAAATCTGATATGTTGATCTCCATGTTTTAGTGCTGTCAAACGATTAATCACATCCAAAATAAAAGTTTTTGTTTACATAATATGTGTGTGTACTGTGTAATGTTTATTTATGCTTGACAGCAATACCATGTTTCTTTTTGACTTTGAGATCTTCATAACCTTTTCTCCTTCCTCGTTTTTTTGTTTTTATTGCTGTTTCTTGATTTATGTGGCTGTTATGGTATATGAGTTTTTTTCTCTTGCCTGACTCCATGAATGTTCTTGATGGCGTAACTGATCTCCCTCCTCAGCTCCTTCTCATCAAACTCCATCTAAAACACACACATACACATACGCACACACACACACACTGTATCTACTGTATCATATGAAAGGAATCACTTAGCTAAAAATGTAAATTGTGTCATTATTTACAAAACATGCTGCAGGTTTGATTACATTCTTAAAGGTCCCATATTTTACACCTTTCTGGAGTTTTATTTGAGGTTTTGATGTCCCAGATCGTCCATCCTTTAAGTGAGAGTGTAACGTTACAGGTCAGCCGATCTGGTTTCCTGGTTAAAGTTAACCTTTTCGACATGTTTCCATGTTGTTGTTGCTCAGCAATGGCATGGACGCGATGTTGTCTGGGGGTTTGGCTAAAGGAGAGTGGGACTGTGGGCGGTGCTCGGGTGGTGACTGAAGGCGGTGACTGTGTAGTTCTGACCTCAACTTTTTATGGAAGTCACAACGGTTCGTGAAAAATAGCTAGAACTTTAAGCAAGCTGTGTGAATTTTACTGTGGACTGACTGTTTTGAAACTTATATGGTAGTTAAATAGCCCCTAGACCTTAGTAATCATGAAAAAAGCCAGGAAATTTCAGTTTTGACAATATGGGCCTTTAAAGATTCATTGATTCATGCACAAAACCCTCATATTCTCCATCCACAGCCAACATAAAGTCAAACCTGGAGAGCAAACGAGCCTAAACATACCTTAACGAGCTCAAACGGGAAGCGCTCGTGGAAGATGCGGTTGATTCGCGCGCCGCCGGAGAGCTCAAGCGTGTCCACCTGATCGCCAGAGCCCTCGATCCGCTTCTCAAAGTCCACGCCGAACTGCTGCACCATCCTACCAAAGTCTAATTTTATTATAACTTCATATATAATGTATTAATAAAACGTTATGAGAATGTAAGTGTGCAGAAAGGCTTGTTTCGGCTCTGGGTGGAGGCTTACTGCAGCAGGGCTTTGGTTTTGCGCGCTGGATCGTCCGGTTTGAAGTTCTTGTACTCGTCCACCTCTTTCTCCAGCGACAGCAGCTGAGACTGAAGTTTGCTGCGCAGCGCCGGCAGAGTGTCACGGATGTGATTCGTCAGTTGCTGGAAACAGCCGATGAAACGTCACTATGAGGTGTTTTATGAGGCAATGGAAATGCTTTCTGCAGGTACGGTGTATGTGTGTGTGTGTGTGTGTGAGTCTGTGTGTGTACCTGGTTGAGTGTTTTCTGCAGGTACGGTGTGTGTGTGTACCTGGTTGAGTGTTTTCTGCAGGTATGATGTGCCCATTCTCTCGGCCATGTGTCTGTACGCCGGATGGGACAGAAAGAACTTCCTCTCAGCAGCGAGTGCAACTTTGATGTCCTTCCTGCCGTCAATGTCCTTCTGACTGCGGTTCACCACACCGATATAACCTACAAACACACACACACACACACACACACACACACACAGTATTCATCCGCCAGTGTCACTCAACTCTAACACCACAATGTGTGTGTGTGTGCGCATTGTGAGCTCTGCTTCCATACAAAAATGCAAATTAAAGTTCTGAGGAAAATCTGTGGCATATGGTAAAAAAAATTGCCAAATTGGCATGCATTCAAGAGAACAAAATCGTTTGTATTTTCTGTTTTAATTTTCATTTTAGATAACATTACTAGTTGTTTAGGTCTATATAGTTTTTATTCATTTTTATTTATTCATTTACGTTTATTGCAGTTTTAGTTATTTGAGTTAAGCTAAAAGAAAATCAGAAATGTTTTCTTGGAAATGAAACAGAATCTGAGTTTCACCTCTGCGCAGAGGAAGCAGCTTGTTCTCCAGGATGTCTCTGGCGTCGGTTCCTTCGTCCATCAGGTCCAGTTTGGTGATCACGCCGATGGTGCGCAGACCTGCAGGGCAAAGGTTAAAGGTCAACAGCACGTCTGGTTTCTCAATCACATCCCAAGCTCATAAGAATACTCATAACGTTCCCAATAAAGGTTTTAATAAGCATTATTTCTGAATGTTCTCTAATCGTCCAGTTTTTTTTTTTTTTTATGTTTTTAAAACTTTTTCCAGCTTATTGAAACGTTATTCAAACATTCCATTTTATAATTTGCAAACATTGTGAGACTGTTACATTTGAACGCTCTCTGAACATTCCGAAACAAGAAGTAACATTTAAAAAATGTTAGAAGAGCTTCCAACTGAAACGCTTAAATATTCTGAAATGAAACACTCCAGATAACTCTGAACAATCACTCTATTAGCATCAGTTTGTTCACAGCGTTATCTGTGCGTGGCTCTTACCCTGAGGGTCCACCTCTTTGCTGATCTTCAGCGCGTCGGAGTTGGCGAGGTCGGAGTTGGCCGGCGTGACAGCCAGGATCAGGCAGTTCTCTTTGGAGATGAACTGCAGCAGCATGTCTCTACATAAAGAAGAGCCGTCAAGTGTTTCACACGGGTCCTGTACCTGATCAAAGCAACAGCTCTTACCGGATCTGGTACTCGATGTCCACCGGCTGGTCTCCCACCGCCACCTTCGTCATGCCGGGCAGATCGATCAGCGTCAGATTCAGCACTGAGAGAGAGAGAGAGAGAGAGAGAGAGAGAGAGAGAGAGAGAGAGAGAGAGGAGAGAGAGAGGGAGCGAGAG
>NW_015554069.1:293032-310333 GCF_001515605.1 Sinocyclocheilus anshuiensis
AGAGAGAGAGAGAGAGAGAGAGAGAGAGAGAGAGAGAGAGAGTACAAACATCTGTAGTCTTCCTTCACGTTTGGCCTCTCATGAGACAGCTGCTGCTTGTTGGTCTGAGTTACCGTTGGGCGAGTAAACGCGCAGGTTGATGGGCACCGGAGAGATTCCCTTATTAGAGCCGGTGATTCGGTCCGTCTCGGCCTCGATCTCCAGACGAACCTCGTCAAAGTCCACAAACTTACGGCTCTTACAGTGCAGGAACTCCGCATATTCTAGAGACAGACAGAGAGGGACTGTTTCAGAATCATTCACGTACCATATAAGAGTTCTTATTCATATTTTCGCATTCATTTTATTTTTTAAAGTTTTAGTAATTGTGAGGCATTTTTTTATTTCAGATTATCTTATTTATTTTATTACTTCATCTTAAAAAAAAAAAAACTAAAATGTTTTATTTTTATTCAGTTCCAAATCCAAGACGAAAAAAATATGCGATGACGAATTTGCATATAAGTCAACACAAATGCATATTTTGCTCAATTAAAAAAAGTCTCAATTTTGTTTGGATAAAAACAACTATTTCAAATCATATTTTTATAATTAACTAATTTTTAAATAATTCGTCTCAATGCACTTTTCAAATGTTTGACAGACCTACATTTACTGTGCTCTTTATAGTTTTTTATTAATATTTTAAATTAGCTTTTGTATTTATATTTTCTTTTCATTTCAATTTGATGTTTTAGTAATTTTTTGTGTTTTGTTTTTGTGTCCTTTTAATATTAGTATTTTTAATACAGGCATTATTAGTTTTTGTTATTTTCTTAAGGTAAAATTAAATAAAAAAATGTGTTTAGGGTTTTCTATTTAGTTAAGACTTGTTTTATTTCATGTAACAATTTTATTTTTAGTTTTTTATGGTTAAGTTTATTAACTATAATAACCCTGCTGTGCTCAGAAGTCCAAAGGACCGATAAATATTTTGCTTCAGTAGTTATAAATCACTTTTCTATACAAATATGTTTACTATTACAATATTGTGAATCTTTTATCAGCCCCTCCAAATGCCAGTTACTAAACCTTGAATTATATATATTTAACCTTCAAAGCTCTATGGATGGCATCCGAAGCATGTGGTGAATAACCACAGGTAATCACTTGCACTCACCGCTCAGTTTGAACACGCCTTCAAGAGGGAGAGATCAGAGGTTAAGAAGCAGGTAAATAATGTGTGTTTACCTGCTTTATTGTTGACTAGCTGCAGAATCAGAGGCCTGCGAGTGACGATGCCCGATCCTCTTGGCAGAAAGTCCCTGAACGACAGACACACAGAGACATTTTCACTGCATGAACATTTCTAACGTTTCATACAGTATGTGAAAATATCAGCTTTTTGCTCGCTTGTGAATTAATGCCACGCCAGCTACTTTAATGCAAGAAAAATACAAGAAATACATGAAATACAATAAAATGTACAGCAGACACCCAATACAGTACATCGGGCAGGACATCCAAACGCTCGACTATCATTCATCGACCTAAAATATGGCTTATCATCTGAAATATGTAAGTAGCCTATTAGCAACTTTACATGGCCGCTCAATCTAATGTTAACCTAGAGAAATGTGCGCTGTTCAAGTGTTTGTGTGGAGTGTGAAAGCTGAACAGTAGCTCACAGCAGGACAGATGGAGGCGCCGGTGCACTCACTTGCTCTTAAAATACTCCGTAATTTTTGGTCATACAGATAGGCCTAAATGTAATACATCTTTCAAATCTGTAAAGACTCTCCGTTTATTTGTGTGAGCACAATACCGCGCTTATGTGAAAGCAAACAGGATGCGCTTTCTGCCGTCTCGGTCTCTGTGAACTATATACTCCGTGTATATCTTTGCCTTACAGACGTTAAAAATATATCTATATCTATTTAAATGGAAAACAAACTGTCAGATTATGTAATCTGTGTGAAACATGCACACAGGCGCATCACTACTGCGGAGATGACGAGGCGGTGTCGCCGACTTTATCTCTGAAGCTGAAAACAAAGAAAGCACTAGTTTATCAAATTATTATAATGTTAATGCAGTCTCCTTACTGTTTTTCACTGACACATTCATAATCATTACTTCTGCCGGCACGCTGTGGCAAGCTTTATGCGTGTGCTTGAGCGCTTATTAGGCTATGAAGGCAATTAAAGGCTCATTATAATGATTTTCACTCCCAAAAACGGTATACTACCATAAAATTAATGTCCAATACATGTAATGTCCAATACAGTTTTTCACCGTATATAGTAGGGGAATTTACCGTTAACCATTTAACAGGTTTTTACTGTAGCATTTTTACAGTCTTTTACCATTAAATTCACGGTCATTTTTTACAGTGCAGTTATTCAGTTCAGCTCAGTTAAGTGCTGTTTGGGTGGGCGGATGCTATTTGCGAAACTTGTACTGATGATTTGTGAATAGAGTAGAGCTCTTTGGAAACACGATTCTGGCTAATGGTGACCAGACCAGTCTCACATTTCCACAAACCTCACTGCAAGTGAACGTACAAACATCAATGATGCCCACTGATGTTATAATTATTTGTCTGATTTGCTGTGTCTCACTGCAGTGAGAAGCAGGTGTAAAACATTGACCCAAATGAATCCAAACAGGATGATTCAGCTGCACTGACTTCATACTTTCAGATGCAGAAAGCAGAAATACTTATTTGGTTAAGAGATGTAATATGGTGCTAGATATGGATCAAGTTCTGGAATCATGGCTGTAATGCTTTGTGTTTAGTTTGTAAAGGTCAGACAACAACAGAAGACATTAGGGAAATAATAATAAGACAAACTTGTGTTAGATTCAACATCTAACATCCCTTGTTTAGTGTTTAGTTCCCACAAGTTCTCGGTACTAAAGATGGCTAAACAGGGAAGAGCAGTCAGGTCACTTATATATTATAGTTGCTATGTAAATGCAAATTGTTGCAATGACAAAGGATGTTTTTATGATGTATTTTATCACTGTGTAAGACAATAGCAGTTAAAAATTGAGACATTTAAAAAAGATATATCAGATATAGATATCAGATCTGGTTACTTATGCAAGCCCGTTTCTGCTTCAAAGTAATAATAATACTAATAATAATAATAAATAGTTTTATGTCTCACAATTTCAACTTTAAATATAACAGTTGTGACTTTATATCTCCCAATGTCACTTATTTTATTATTTCCTAAAATTGCAGACTATTTTTTTCATAATTATAACTTCATATCTCAAAATTTTTATTTCTCATAATTTCCATTTAATTTCTCTGGATTATGACTATATCTTACAATTGTGAGTATTTCTCATTAATACTTGAAACTACTTTTCATAAATGTGACGTCTTTCGTGAAACTCTAGATGACTGATGGGTGCTTAATGTAACTGATGATATTCACAGCGTTAAACAACTTGGCACAAGCTGATTGGTTCATATTGCATACGCAGCCAATGAGCTTACTGCTTTACATTTAAATTGCTCGTTAGCATTCACTTGAGCATCTTGCAGTGCACTTTCAGAGTTCCTCTGAAACCCTCCACCTTCCCCAGCTCCACCTGTATAGATCTGCTACGGGTTATTTTATATCTATAGCAAGATATCTATTGCGCCAATACCAAATACATTAACATTGTCATATCTAAGGCTGCTCCCTAATAGTCGACTAACCGTTAGTCCACGAGAAGAGGCTTGGTCGACCAAAATTTTATTAGTCGCAGAAAAAATAATTCCACACGAAGTGCATGGCGAAGTCACGCAGTCCGTGACGGACAGATCGTTAACGGCTGGTCTATGTGGTGATACATCGGGCTGGACATTCAAACGCTCACCTATCATTTCATCCTAAAGATGTATGTAGTAGCAACTTTACATGACCACTCAATAAAATGTGCACTCAAATTAACAGTAGCGCTCACTGCATGACAGATGGAGGCGCCGGTGTGGTCACTTGCTCGTCATTTTTGGTCATACAGATAAAGGTAATACATTTTTTGAATCTATACAAAGACTCTAAATTTATTTGTGTGCACTCACAATAACAACGAAACGTTGTGCTTTTCTAAAATAATGAAAGCAAACAGGATGCGCTTTCTGCCGTCTCGGTCTCTGTGAACTATATACTCCGTGTATATCTTTGCCTTACAGACGTTAAAAATATATCTATATCTATTTAAATGGAAAACAAACTGTCAGATTATGTAATCCGTGTGAAACATGCACACAGGCGCATCACTACTGCGGAGATGACGAGGCGGTGTCGCCGACTTTATCTCTGAAGCTGAAAACAAAGAAAGCACTATCCTTAGTCGAGGACAGCCCTAATATATATATATATATATATAAATGTATATGTGTGTGTGTGTTGCTCTTCCTGTAGCTTTAGCAAGAAACCTGAAGATGTCAAGTCAGCACATGCTGAGATCTCCATCTCGGTTACATGAGGTCTGTTCAGAGAGAATCGCTCAGAAACAAAAAACACTCTCATTTGAGCCTCTGGAGAATAAAGGAAGCAGTTATTTCCCCCATAAACTGGGTCAAGTTATGACTCATTCATGGGGCTTTTGGAGTTTGGCATATGGGTCACCAGTGTATTACAAGTAATACAAGTTATGTAATCACATTACTTTTTAAAAGTAACTAGTAAAGTAAACCATTACTTTTCAATTTACAAGAAAGTCTGTTAATTTTTCAAATAAGTTACGCCAATTACTTTGTGTGAACATGATGTTACTGTATCTCTAGACTTCACCTGTATTCACCAAAAAAATTACTTTTAGTTTTTACATTAAAAACAAACAAGCAAGACCAGACGAGAAAATTTTAGCAAAAGTAACACAACACATTACTTTCCATAAAAAGTAACTAAGACTCACATTAAAAAATATAGTAATTTATAGTAAATACTATGGTGTTTTTGAACCATACTATAGTAAAGCACTTGAATTAATTTGTTGTGGTAACTCTATAGTTGCTGTGGTAATATAACAACTATAGTAATATAAATAAATTACTTTACCCAATACTATACTAAGTTTTCTACAACTATAGGGTATATTATACCACAATACACTACAGTTTACTGGAGTAAAAACTAAAGCATACTACAATACTTATTACAGTTTATCAGTTTACTATAGTTAATACTACAGTATGCTGTAAATACTATAATATATACAGTATAATACACTTTACTATAGTATGGTTCAAAAACACTATAGTATTTACTATAAATTACTATTTATTTTTTCAGACCCAATCAGCTACTTTCAGATAGTAACGCGATATTGTAACGCAATACTTTTTAAAGTAACGTTCCCCAACAACTGGTGGTCACTGCGCAGCTGTATGAAAAACTAAATCTGCATTAATTTGCGTTGCCTAGAAAAACAGGTTTGTAAGGACATGAAAGTGCATAAATAGCCATCTAATGTTGCTTTTTGAGCGCACTATGCCTTTAAGAACACGTCAACACTTCAGCAGACGGTTAATGTTTGACCAGCAGTGACTTTCTGATCATATGGCGAACGCTTTCAAATTCATCTACACACAAGTAAACTTGAATTAACAATTTGAAAGAACTTAAATAATTAGAAATCGAGCACTAGACGTGTTCCACTAGTGTGGCTTTGTTAAGAGAGCCGCTGTGACCTGCCCACGAAGTTCTCCAGCACCGAGCTCTTGCCGGCGCTCTGGCCGCCCACCACCGCGATCTGCGGCAGCTCCAGGTGACAGCTCTGGCCGATGCAGCTGAACGCGTCCTGCAGCTTATTAATGAGGGGGATCAGCTCCTCCATCCCGCGGTTCCCCATCACCAGCTTCTCTCAGACGCTACAAACCCCGGAGAAACTCCACCGATCACTTCATCACGCGCTTAAAAACGCGTCGGCCCAAAATAAAGCGTCTGAACGCAAATAAAACGACCCAAGAAATCAGACTCCAGTTGTCAGAAACAGTGAGAGAAAAACTCGGGGAGAAAGTTTTCTCATCCGGTCAGCAGACCATCATAAACTTCTGAAGAACGACCCTTGTCTGCAAACCGCGCGTTTCTATTGGCCACTGCTGATGTCTGTCAAGTTCAACGAGAGCGGCATTGGCGGACAGCGGGTGATCGTAGGAAAATGGGCGGGGCGATAGATACAATTATTAGTTTAAACCGTTTTCCGTTACATATATGAAATACAAGTCCCTTTCGATTCCTGTAGTCTTTTGGTAATACTTAAGAGCCAATATATAAAATTGTACGTATGTGTATAATTTACGTGAGTTTAGGAAATTGTTGGTGTTAAAGTTGGTCAAGCGCGCTGTAATGAAAATGAAAATCACTTGAAATGTCCGGGTCACATTACGCCCACCATCAAAAGAAAAATTATATATAGGCTATATTGCTAAAGAAAGTCTAATTTAAGACCATTTAGATGCTTCTTGGCAATAACCGCCTTTCTGGAGCCCCGCCTAAAAATCCGTTATTGACCGTTTCTTCTGATATTGTCTGTTACCAACACTATCAGATTGTCTTTTGCTCTTCTAATATAAGTCTGTTTAAAGTGCGATGTTTTAGTATTATCAGAATTCAAATATGCAGGACATGTAGGGTATATGGGGGCAATTTGATTTGAACAAAAAAAAAAAAAGTTCCTATAATGGCTTCATTTACTTACAACATGATATTCTTGACCGATTTCGTAAGAAGCATCCAATCATCTACAGCTTCTCCACAACAGGACAATTGTGAGTACAATATTTATGCAAAAGTTCTACTTATTTAATAGTTCTATTTACAAACTGGTCATTTTGAGTACATCAGACTTTTAGATGATTAGTCCACATTTTTATTCTGTAATTGAAAAAAAGAAAGAAAAAAATCCAACGTATATGAGGAAAATCTCACTTATGACATTAAATCAAAATTGACATAAGTTGAAATTCTAACAAAACTGCAAAAGTTCAGTTTTGACCTAGAAAGTCCTAATTTTTTACTTTATTTCTCATTATCGTTATTGTGTGTGTACACATTATTTTTTCTTGTTTTGCAAAAATTGACATATAAATGAGGAAATGATGAAAGCAACTGCAGAAATAAAGGCTTTACTCCGTTGAAAAAAACAGCATATGCTGGTTAGGTATGTTTTGAAGCTGGGATGCTGGTATGAGCTGGTTTAAGCTGGTCTATAGCTGGTCATGTGCTGGTCCTAAACTGGTCCGACCAGCTTAAGACCAGCACATGACCATCTAAGGGCCAGTTTAAACCAGCATCCCAGCTTCAAAACATACCTAACCAGCATACGCTGGTTTTTTCAACGGGGTATTGACAGACCAAGACATGAAAAGTCACTCTGATGATTCTGGAGCAGTTTGTTCTTTAGCGTGTTTGTTCTGGTGGGTCTGAAAACTACCTAAATAAGCGAATCTCTCGCCGCAGATGGAGCAGGAGTAAGGCCTCGTGCACACCGGGACGATTATCGCACGCGCTTATCGCCAGCGTTGTTCGAGACGTTTTTCAACGCATCTTTGTGTTCATACCAAAGCGATTTTCGCTGGCGATGAGCCGAGTGAACGTGCAAATTCACTCCCTGACATTAGATGGCGCTTAATGAAAAACAGAAATACCCCGGGACACATCGAATCCTATTTGATCTGCAATTCCTCTCCATAACAACTCCCTCTTATCGAGATTTTTGTAGTCGCTGTCGCATTTGTCATAAAGCCCTGTGTTCAGACACCAATGAAACCAGCAGCTCTACATTCATCTTGCCTCGATGCATCTTCTTGGTCTACTTACTTCCTCTTCGTCGTTAGGTATCAATGTGTGCTCGGCAAGACCGTTTTGTGCTTGAGCGCCACCAAGTTGTGTTTTACTGTAACTTCAGCAGCTCCAGACACATGAACAAAAACGCCAATCACCTTGGTCGGCCAGTTTTTAATGCGGCGTGTCAAACCAAAAAAAAAAACTAGCCTGAGGTGTATTTTTAAAAAATGACGCTTTTACACCTGGCGTTTTGCACGTCAGTGCCCACACTCACATTGGCGCCCCTTGTTTGGTCACTAAGCGTTAAACATCGGCGATAATTGTCCCGGAGTGCACAAGCCTTAAGGTTTCTCTCCTGTATGAACTCGCTGATGGACCTTGAGGACATCTGATCGAGCAAACCATTCTGTGAACGTGAGGACATGTTCTTTGTGAAGACCAAAGGTCAAAAGGGTTTAGAAGGAATCCTGTGGAATGAGGACTGATTTTCCTCATGTGATGGTCATGATATGCTGTGTCTTTGACCATTAATCTTGGTTACTTGCCCCAAATTTGACAAACTCCTTCCTGAGTTGGAACTATCAATAAGTGTTCTTTTTTTAATGCGGTGAGCTGCTCAAAGCTGCTAGTTCTTTAGAAAAGTCCTGTCCTTTTCTTTTATATCAGTGAGTGTGAGCCAAAGGTGGCGCTCAACTGACACCATACCTGCCATGGACCTACCCACTGCACGAGCCGTATGTTTGGTAGCTCTAAGCGCCAAATCCGTAGCTCGCCTGAGCACTTTAACAGCCTTTGAGGTCAGGCCTTCTCCCTCATCCAGCTCCTTGAGCACATCCACTTGATAAGCCTGAAGCACGCCCATAGAGTGAAGCATAGCCGCGGACTGCCCAGTAGCCATGTAAGATTTGACGACTAAAGCAGAAGTAACCCTACACGGCTTGGACGGCAACAGGGGCGTGACTTCCATTATGGAGCGGAGTTTGGCGCGAGATGTGCCGCAAGAGTCTCCTCTACGGTCGGCATCGCCACATAACCGTGTTCTGCCATTTTAGAAATAGTGGCGAAATCAGCAGCAGCAGGATTAGTGATACGGGCCGAAAAAGGTTGTTTCCAAGACCTCGAAATCTCATGGTGGAGGTCTTGGAAGAAAGGGAGAGGCCTACGGGGTTGGGATGGAGTGCGGCTAGTCAAGAAATGAGAGGATGATTGTAGGAAAATGGGTAGGACACTACAACAATGACAGACATAATAATTACTTTGACCTGTTTTCATTACAATTAAGCAATTCTTAAGTACATAGAACTGTATGTGTCTGAGGTAATTTACGTGAGTTTAAGAAATTGCTGGTGTTAAAGCTGCTAGTCAAGCTAATTTAGTGACTCGCAAAAAAAAAAATATCTGGGGCATATTTCACCCAAAATTAAACCAAAAATTATATATAGTGATATATAAAGCCTAATTTAAGACCATTTAGAAGCATTGTGACAATAACTGACCCTTTCTGAAGCCCCACCTTAAATCCGTTTTTGACCGTTACTCTAACAGCAACTGTCTGTTACCATTACAGACGATCTTTTGCTCTTCTATGTTTAAGCCTGTTTTAAAATATTTAGGTATAATATATAGTATTTGAATAGAACATGGGGGAAATTTAATCAAAGTTGTCACATGCCAAAAAAAAAACAAAAAAACTTAATGGTCCTAAATATTGGCTTTATTTACTTTTACAGCATGGACATTCTTGGCATATTTCATGATGAACAGCTGTACTGGAAGGAAGATATTCATTGTTTGGAGCATATGCAACAATTAATGCCATGACTTTGAATTTAAGACTTTCTTCTGTGATATGCATGCTGATATTCTCCACATCAGGACAATTGTGTGTCCAATATGTATACGATAATAGTTCTAGTAATTACACGGCTCTGTGGAGTGCTTGATTCTGATTGGTCAGTCACCACATTCCAAGGTGCGTTATTCCCTGATAACAACCGGCAAACGCTAACAATACAGCCTCATCCGGGTAACTGCAGTTGGCGCTATGCACTTGCTAGAAACAGTTTTTTTCTTGGTGAAAGCTTTGCGTTTGGTGAGCTAATAAGATATTAAAACTCAATGAAATATGTGTACAATTATGTCATTCTGGTATTGCGTTTCATACAAATGCAGCTGCTGCCATTTTGCGACGGTAGTTGTGTACACTGTAATGGATTATATGATATCTAACAAACTAGTAAGATTTTAAAACAGTTTCATATTAAATCAGTATCTTTTATCTCCTTAATTTTGTGGTGAAATGTTGTGTAATAAGTGATATGACTGCAACGGTATCCCTTAAATGTCCGTCTAGTTTGAACTTGCCGCTTGCTAGCAACAGCTTTTTTCATGAAAGCTTTGCGTTTAAATATTTCAACTTAGAACAATGCTTTGTGTCTAAAGTTTAATTATTTTTTATTTTTTTGGAAAGCAGCCATGTAATAAGCGGGATAATGTACATCCACCGGTTATCGCAAAATAAAGCCCTTCAGTCTTATACAACATCCTTTCGGGCTTTATTCTGGGATAACAACTGGCTGGATGTACATTATCCCTTATTTATTGAGCAGTCATCATGCCCAACATTCACGCCAAATTTTTTGCGTGCAGTGTGAAAAGGCCTTAATACTGTATAAACAGTGAAATCACTCAGTAATGCTGGACGAAGTATCCACACTAATAACGCTGCTCAGAAAACCAATTCAACTGTTGCATAATATATGTCTCATGTTTTAAATTGAAATCATCATGTGTATGATGTTACTGTTATACGTCACATTATACATCACAGGGCATGCACGATGAAAGCAACTGCCGAAATGAAGCCTTTATTGACCGACCAAGACATGAAAAGTCACTCTGATGATTCTGGAGCAATTTGTTCTTTAGCGTGTTTGTTCTGGTGGGTCTGAAAACTACCTAAATAAGCGAATCTCTCGCCGCAGATGGAGCAGGAGTAAGGTTTCTCTCCTGTATGAACTCGCTGATGGACCTTAAGAATGTCTGATCGAGCAAACGTCTTGTCACACTGTGAGCATTTGAACGGTCTTTCTCCGGTATGAATCCTCTTGTGGTTTTGTAATGTAATGTGTTTACCAAAACTCTTCCCACAGACGCTGCAGTGATACGGTTTTTCTCCAGTGTGGACTCTCTTATGAAGTCCAAAATGAACTGGACTAGCAAAGCTCTTCCCGCAGTAGGAGCACAGATATGGTTTCTCTCCGGTGTGAGTCCTCTCATGATAGTTCAGGTAGGATTTGTGAAGGAATCGTTTGTCACAGTATTTGCACTGAAACGGTTTCTCACCTGAGTGCATTTTTTGGTGTGACTGTAGACTAAATAACTGCCTAAAGGCTTTCCCACATTCACTGCACTGGTACGGCCTCTCATTGGTGTGCAAACGCACATGTGTCTTCAGATGAGATCCATACATGAATCTTCTTTCGCAGTGAGGGCACTTGTACGGTCTTTCTCCCGTGTGGATTCGCTTATGAACAACAAGATTTCCTTTGGTGCTGAAATACTTGTCACAGTCGCTGCAGTGGAAAGACTTTTCGTTGTGTGTCTTTATATGAGCTTTCATATTATGAGCAATGGTGAAAAAATCCTTCCCGCACTGTTCACAGTGAAAGTCCTCCTTCCTGCTGTGCTCTTTTGAATGAAGTCTCCTCTCTTCTGCGGTAGGAAAGCTGGTGTTGCATAACTTGCAGCTGAAGTCTTTCTGTTCTGTGTGTGTTCTCTCGTGTCTCGCTAAATGACCCTCTGAACTCAGTGTTTTTCCACAGGTGGCGCAGGAGAAACTCTTGGTCTGAAGCTGCTCTTTTGAGGTTGAGACAGTTTCTTTATCTCCATCAGAGGATGAACCACAACTCACATCTGAAAGGAACAAAACTTTAATAAAACAACCTTAAAATGTAGTTGAATAGAGTTAGACAACATCCATGTAATTTATTAACAAAATATGCGTCCGGGTCAAATCGACACTAATAAAATGCAACTGTTGTTTTCCACATCTTGGTGTGTCATAAATGCTCCACACAAAAGCATACGTCTGCATGATGCTTTGTTATTTTTACAATTAATTCATGAATAATTATTATTATGCGAATAAATAATTGTCACAATATACCACAACCCCAAATTAGATAAAGTTGGGACAACAAGAACCTGTGATTTGTTAATTTTCTTAAATTCTCATTTAATTGACAAAAGTACAAAGAAAAGATCTCCAATGGTTTCACATGTTTTGTAAATATAAACAAATTTAGATTTTGATGGACAGGAAAAGGAAAGGACAGGATGTGACGTGTGGCCAAGTATGGTGTCCCATACTCTGCATTTCACCCATCCAAGTGCACACACACACCGTGAACACACACCTGGAGCAGTGGGCAGATGTTTTTGCTGCGGCGCCCGGGGAGCAATTGGGGGTTCGTTCTTGCTCAAGGGTCTCACTTCAGTCATGGTATTGAGGGTGGAAGAGAGCGCTGGTCATTCACTCCCCCCACCATCAATTCCTGCCGGACCTGAGACTCGAACCCGCAACCTTTGTGTTACAAGTCTCTCACCATTAGGCCACGACTGCCCAACACACTCCAAAAAGTTGGGACAGAGGCAAAATAAAAGTGAAAGGTTATAAAATATCAAAATTAATGTCAGTCACACTGATGTTGACTCAAAGTTCCAACACTAGGGGTACCTATGCCTTTTTGGGATCTCTTTTGACCAGGTCTCTCTGGAAGAAGAGATTGTAATTATCTCAATGAGACATTGCTGGCTAAATAAAGGAAGTAATAATAATAACAACCATATATTAAGTGCCACAACTGTTTGAACTGCATTACGAGTCCACTGTGGTGCAGATTCAAATGCACCTCTCATCCTCGTAACCTTCCAATGCCCAGGAAGGAAGACCACCTTGTCCTTCAACCTGGGACAGTTGCCACATAATGTCAGAGGTCATATCAGCCAGAAGCCTGTTCCTCTGCTTAAAAACATTAATAAAAATTAAACACTTGGTGAACCTGGTTGTGAACATTCACTTCCTCTAGTGTGAAAAGATCACTACGGAGACCACATCCTGATTGAAAGGGAGGTGAGATGCATCCTATGGAATTGCTAAAGGAATCCAGAGGGAGATTCTCTGTTTGGAGACGGCCTTCCCCTTCTGCTGTCCTCCAAAGCAGACAAAAAGCTGTGCAGATGATCTGAAAATCTGTGTGCATTCCAAATAGATGCGCAGGGCTCACAGTGGGCACAACAGAGACAGGGTTGGGTCTCCCTCGACAGAAGGGAGAGCCTGCAGGGTCACCACTTGGTCCCTAAAGGAGTAGTGGGATCCTTGGGCACAAATCCAGGTCAGGGTCTCAGGACAACGCTAGAGTCTGCCAGCCCAATTTCTAGGCACGTTTGATTTCTGCAAATCAGCTTGGGCGAATGCAGAGACTTGATTTTTTTAATCGCAAGCACATACAATCGACCTGAGGGAAGACATATTTCACTATTGTAAGTTAATGTTGTTAAATAGAGAAACAAAATTATACATTTTAAAAATTTTGACTTCTAGTGTATTATTAAACTTGGACCTCATTATTGGAAAACAAATTCAAGCACCAAAAGCAGCCCACACTCTATATGTTCTCTTTCACTGGAAAAAAGCTCATTTTCATGCATTCATCGGCTACAATGCATTTCATGCATTCATAGGCTACATTCATATTGCTACATTGCAATAAAATTTGAGTTCAAATTTTTAATTGCCCTTGTTTAAACATTCTTTATTGATTGATGCTTCATATGGCAATGTTATGCCATAATGTATGTAATTTCACAGTATCCACCTCCTAAATTATTACACCTTTGTGCAGTCACAATTCCATGGTGGTAAAATTTACTCATGCCAGTGGTTTGTGTAACATTTTTTGTATGATGGATGTGGATTAAATTGAGGAATTCTCTTTGAAGAGAGCAGAAAGAAGACCTTTCAGTGGTGAGTGATATTTTATTCATTTTATTGGCCGGGCAGTTTCTGATTTGTAAGATTATGTAAATGATTTTTAGCCTATATATATGGGATTATGATGACGTGTGCATCGAGTTTATTTTTATTTACAAGGAAGGGGATGCGGGGGGGACCGCAAAGGCTTAACACTGGACACAGGGTTAAACATCCCTCTGTCCCAACTTTTTTGGAGTGTGTTGCAGCCATCAAAATCAAAATGAATTTATGTTTACAAAATACAATTCATTTGGTCAGTGAAAACTTTTTTCTATGTACTTTTGGCTTTTTTCAAAATGTACCATTTTTTTCTGATTTGGGGTTGTACAAAAAAAACATAATTTGATATTTGGCCAAATCAAGCAGCCCTAAGAACAAACACAGCAAACCTGGAGCTCTTTAAAAACACACATTTTTAATCCCAATCAATATTTTTTTTCCTGTAAATTGTTCAACCCTGCTAACATCATGTTCCCAAATATCTCAGAAAATCTGCACCATCAGTCAATATGAACCTGATCCTGCAGAGTGAAATTCAAGTGTCATAAAAAAACAACAAAAGGTCATAAAAGGAAGAAACAAACCTGGAGGAATGAAATCTTCGTCTTCATCATTCCCATCATCCTCCTCTTCCTCATCACTGTGTTGTTGTTCTTTCTCTGCGGTGGTTTCTTCTCCTCTGCTCTCTATCAGGTTCCTGCAGTCCACCAGTTTGACGGAGCACATCTTCAGCGGCGTCTGCAGCATCTGCTGTTCTCCAGCGTTACAGTCAGAGGTTTGATCAGTGGATTCATGATCCTGAGCGTCAGTATAACAGAGTAAAGTGAGGCTGAGCTCTGAGTCCTGTGTGTCTCTGGATCTCTGATCTCTGACGCTCCAGACTGAATCCTGAGCTTCTGTCCCATCAGTCACACGCACTGAAACCTGCTCCACATCCTGACAAACACAATCAGTAATACATCTAGTAAGAGTATGATTAAAAATAAGACATTAATTCACATAACAATCAGTCCATATTAGCAGCTAAAGATGAAATGAAGAGCTGCTCAAACCTCTCTGTTCAGTTTGTCTCCTCTTTCTCTCAGCTTTGCCTCCAGTGAAGCCACCTCTTTCTTCAGCTGACAGATTTCTGTGATGAAATCCTCAATATCCAGCATGGACAGATCAGTTCCTACTGATTTACAGCAGACCACATCCACCTGCGCTTTCATGCTCAACATCTGAACACAAACACACCATGATTATTAAAGATGCATTTATAATGAACTGATAAATCCATTTACATATGATTAGGTGTTTCCTCAGATTAATTTTTTTAAATATCACATATCTTAGTCTTTCATATATGATATCACTTTTACACAATAAATACTAAAAGAATATTTACAATAACTTTTTATGGTTTTCAACTGAATGTCTGGGATAATATGGTAAATCTAAACATAAAAAGCATTTGATAAAACGTTCCAAATACAAAACCTTTACATAAGGACACTTTTTAACTCTAGCTTTACCATGAAAAATTAACCTAGAGACAAACAGGTGCTCAATAAATCATTAAAATGTTATAAACGCGACTTTTGCTTTCTATCAGGAATACTATAATACAACAGACAAGCCACTTTTATAAAAAAAACATCCGTTCAGTTGCTGGATTTGATGTATTAAAACATAATACTCTGCTACAAAATAGCGAGATATGATAAAGTATATCAGACGGTCACAAAACCTAAAAAAAACACATCATGATGTAAAGTCACATAACCGACCTGAATCGCTTTAATCAAAATAAAAACTCTGCGCTACTTCCGACGCAGCAACATGACGCACTTCCGCCCCCTGCTGGACTGGAGCGCCAACGTAGCTGGATATGACTTCAATGCAACGGAGGCAGTGTTGCCAACTTGGCAATTTTGTTGCTAAATTTAGCAACTTTTCAGACTACCCTAGCAACTTTTTCTTCCAAAAGCACCATATATATTTTTGCTGAGATTTGATGTAGTGACACAATTTTGCGTCGTGATTACGTAATGACGTCATCGCGCAATGACATCACAACGTCATTTAGCAACTTTTAGCAACAAATCGCCCTTCCTTTAGCAACTTCCCCTGAAAACTAGTTGGCAACACTGAACAGAGGACGAACACAGTTTCTGCCAATCTTGCGTAGAGCACTGCATCCGAATACCCAGTGTGTTTGGAGGGGTTTTAAAATAAACAATGCACACATAATACACCGTGGCTGGGTAACTTTTGATGCACTATGTGTTCGTGTTGTTTACATTAAGTACATGCACTTGCGTGTCCATTTGCAACAATACAGACATTTGATTTTATTTTACTTACCGCCTGCGGGTTCGACTCATGACCGGGATCTTTTATTTCTGGGATCGCTGCATCTTTCATTTTCAAACGATCTGCAAACCCAGCGTCAAACTGGGCCTTGTTTGTAAAACATTCATCACTGAAATGACGGGAACAAACAAACACATGCGTGCAACGCCGTTGCTGCCCCGGGAAAACACACCGCATCCACTGCTCCCTTAACGCTGGGTTCTTTGGGAAGCTGAACAAGCTTATCTTTCCCTCGCAACCAAAAACACACTTTTTTGGTGACATTGTTGAAATCGTAATCTAGAAACAAGATGAGAAATCCTCCTGGAGCCAGTCCTGTGCTCTTGCTCTCTCTGTGTTTGATGTGTGCGCATGCGCTTCTGGGAGAAGTGCCCATACAAGGAGTCCCGCCCTTTATGACGTAATAGAGGGCCATACTGTAAAAAAACGTATTTTATTATTTATTTACTTTTTTGTTATTATAGATAATTTGTATCTTGATGGTTGTTTTATTTTTTGTATACTGTTTTTTTTATAGCATTAATAAAAAAACATTTCAAACTGGTTAAGCTGAGAAAAAAAGCAATAACAACCATATTTGTAATATTTTTCAAAAATAAAATTAAATATCTCCTAGGCAAGGCAAGTTTATTTATATAGCACATTTCATACACAATGGTAATTCAAAGTGCTTTACATAAAAGGAAGTAAAATTCAGACGAAATTCAGACTTCGCCATCAGACGAAGTCAAGATCACAAAAAATGATCATTAATATTCACGCAAAAGTATTTTCCCAGAACATGAGTTTTGCTATTTAGAACACAATTTAAAGCGGAATTGTCATGCGCCAAGCAGTCCTCGCTGTGATTAAAACAGTAAATCACATACCACAGGAAAATTGGTCGAAAGCAGCACATCCACATTTAAATACATATACAAATTTGGTCATTTCTGGATAATAATTTCATGAAATTTCAGTGCTTAACTTCATTATTCAGAGTGTCATATTTAATCTAAATGTGTATGTCAAATGTAAAACAGACTTTAAAATCATTCTGTTTGCTTCCTTATTTTGCTCATTCCAGTAAAAGAGTGCGTACGCATGGTCTAGAGTGTCCGTACAGTGCGCACATATTTACGCCTAGTTTATTTT
>NW_015554069.1:311288-323448 GCF_001515605.1 Sinocyclocheilus anshuiensis
TACACCTTGTTAGTAGCTTGTACCTGCGATTGTTGATCAGTTAGTACACTGTAAGAAAAATATCTAGAAAAATGATAAAGGTACTAGTAATTTTCCAGGACATTATCTGTTATCCATTATCCGTTGTAACCCTGTAACCCGAAAACACAAAATACAATGCGTAATTTAAAATGCAGTTAAAAACCTGTGATTTATTTTCTTAGAGTGTAGCATACTGACTACTAATACACTGCTTAAAACTATAGTTGTTCAGAATGTGTAGTTTTACTAGTTCACTAGCTAATAAAAAAACTTGTAATCGTTCAAAAGTGTTCAATGTTGTATATAAAAGTAGTTATTTATATTTTAACATTATATTATGCATTTATATTATTTTACGAACAAATCTAAATTAACAATATATATTTTTGCTGAGATTTGATGTAGTGACACAATTTTGCGTCGTGATTACGTAATGACGTCATCGCGCAATGACATCACAACGTCATTTAGCAACTTTTAGCAACAAATCGCCCTTCCTTTAGCAACTTCCCCTGAAAACTAGTTGGCAACACTGAACAGAGGACGAACACAGTTTCTGCCAATCTTGCGTAGAGCACTGCATCCGAATACCCAGTGTGTTTGGAGGGGTTTTAAAATAAACAATGCACACATAATACACCGTGGCTGGGTAACTTTTGATGCACTATGTGTTCGTGTTGTTTACATTAAGTACATGCACTTGCGTGTCCATTTGCAACAATACAGACATTTGATTTTATTTTACTTACCGCCTGCGGGTTCGACTCATGACCGGGATCTTTTATTTCTGGGATCGCTGCATCTTTCATTTTCAAACGATCTGCAAACCCAGCGTCAAACTGGGCCTTGTTTGTAAAACATTCATCACTGAAATGACGGGAACAAACAAACACATGCGTGCAACGCCGTTGCTGCCCCGGGAAAACACACCGCATCCACTGCTCCCTTAACGCTGGGTTCTTTGGGAAGCTGAACAAGCTTATCTTTCCCTCGCAACCAAAAACACACTTTTTTGGTGACATTGTTGAAATCGTAATCTAGAAACAAGATGAGAAATCCTCCTGGAGCCAGTCCTGTGCTCTTGCTCTCTCTGTGTTTGATGTGTGCGCATGCGCTTCTGGGAGAAGTGCCCATACAAGGAGTCCCGCCCTTTATGACGTAATAGAGGGCCATACTGTAAAAAAACGTATTTTATTATTTATTTACTTTTTTGTTATTATAGATAATTTGTATCTTGATGGTTGTTTTATTTTTTGTATACTGTTTTTTTTATAGCATTAATAAAAAAACATTTCAAACTGGTTAAGCTGAGAAAAAAAGCAATAACAACCATATTTGTAATATTTTTCAAAAATAAAATTAAATATCTCCTAGGCAAGGCAAGTTTATTTATATAGCACATTTCATACACAATGGTAATTCAAAGTGCTTTACATAAAAGGAAGTAAAATTCAGACGAAATTCAGACTTCGCCATCAGACGAAGTCAAGATCACAAAAAATGATCATTAATATTCACGCAAAAGTATTTTCCCAGAACATGAGTTTTGCTATTTAGAACACAATTTAAAGCGGAATTGTCATGCGCCAAGCAGTCCTCGCTGTGATTAAAACAGTAAATCACATACCACAGGAAAATTGGTCGAAAGCAGCACATCCACATTTAAATACATATACAAATTTGGTCATTTCTGGATAATAATTTCATGAAATTTCAGTGCTTAACTTCATTATTCAGAGTGTCATATTTAATCTAAATGTGTATGTCAAATGTAAAACAGACTTTAAAATCATTCTGTTTGCTTCCTTATTTTGCTCATTCCAGTAAAAGAGTGCGTACGCATGGTCTAGAGTGTCCGTACAGTGCGCACATATTTACGCCTAGTTTATTTTATATAAATCCCTATATGTGTGTGGAAAATTGCGTACACACAAGCGAAACTACTTTGTTTGGCCTTCCAAAAGAGGACACGACTAGAAATCAGTGGTTAAGTTGTATTTACAACACTGTTCCAGAACACTTCAACCCAAATATTCTGCCTCGTTTATAATGGGTTTTAATGTTTTTGTCTCGTCGCTCCGGTGTCCTGACATTTATCCTACCCGTCAAGATTGTCCTACCAGGGTTTACTGAGCTTTTCAGAAAGGCGGGGCATAGAGGAGCAACAATAATGTACAGTATGTGGAAAATAATGTGTTTTTTTAACTTTAAACTGCATAAACACATTTCATTACACCAAATACACAAAATAATCTTCTTTTTAGCAACACCATATGACCCCTTTAAACACTGTATAACATTTGTATAAAATACAATTCTGCATTTACCCTTCTAAATCTTTAATACCAAGATTCACTGATATTGATGATGTATGTTGTATTTTTTGACTGTAAAGTCATAAATAGGTTTTGGATAGATTTGGCAGAATTTATATTTAATGTAACGAATATTAATTATTGCTTTACTTTAAAGAATGTTATCTTGTATTATGAAAACAAAAGCAATAAAGATCTAGAATTTAGTTAACCTTTTTTATTTTATTAGCAAAATTTCACATACATAAACAAAAATATCTTAATTCATCTCCTATGTTAAATTTGTTTTGTATTGATTTAGACTGTTTCTTCAATAAGACAAAAAAAGATAAAAAGTCTAGATAAGATAAGATAAAAAATAAGATAAAAAAGTCTGTGACATGTTTAAAATATTATGATACAATCTTCAATCCCCCTGGTACTTAGTAATGTCATTGTTAAAATTGAATGTGTGCTATGCTTTGTTTGTTTATAATTTTTGTATTGTTATTATTATTATTTGTATGTTCCTTTTTCTGCATTAAAAAAAAAAAAACTTGTGCATTTGGCACAGAAATACTCCGTCATATGTCCAGCTTGTTTTTTTGTTGTTGTTTTTTTTAACATTGGTCATGTTTAGCATGAGAATCCAACTATGTAAGAATGCATGAAATAGCATTAGACCCCCACTGTAATGATAAAAATGTGCGGCATTTGCAGCCAGCGGGTGATTGTTGGAAAATGGGTAGGACACAAAAACAGTGATAGACATAATGATTAGTTTAACCCGTTTTCAGTAATAGTGAAGTCATACTTAAGAGCCGATATTATGGACATAGAGTTGTAGAGCTGTGTCTGAGATAATTTACCTGAGTTCAGGAAACTGCTGGTGTCTGGGGCGTATTTCATCCAAATAAAATAAATAAATTAGTCAATGTCAACTCTGTTACCGTTAAACTCTGTTACCAATATATAGTGACAGTGTTGCCAGTATGTAGCAGAATTAACAGTCATACACAGAGAAACACACACACGTATATATGTAATTTCTGTTACAAACTGTCAACACTGTCACTGGCAACATTGGTAACAGAGTTGACTGCCTAATTTTGACAACAAGAAATAATCCCAAGAATGGCGAGAAGAGTTGTTGTATGCTTTTCCCTGAATGATTCCCTTGGTGCTCAGGAGGGTAGAACTGGTCCATCACAAAGTTTTGCTTGTGGCCCCAAGATGGCCAAAGAAACACTGGTTCCCAATTCTTGTACGTGTGGTTCAAGGTCGTCATTGGCAGCAACCAAGGAGAATCGATCTCCTGTCTCAGGCGGAGGGACAAATTTGGCACCAGAGGCTAGAGACTCTACAACTGTGGGTTTGGCCTCTGTTCAGTCCCTCCCTAAGGGCTTAGATGAAGCTGTACTGAGGACAACAAATAGTTCTAAGGCATCCTCTACTTGGAGTAACTATTCTAGCAAGTGGCAAATATTCTCTCATGGTGTTAAGACCATGAGCTAGATGCTGCCAATTGTGACACCAGTTGTGTTCTCCGGCTCCTTTAGTCATTGTTGGATTCAGGGAAATCGGTTAATACAGTAAAGGCCTACATTGCAGCCATCTCACATTTTCATTCTTTAGTGGAAGGTGTAAGTATTGGTAAACACTCTTTAGTGTCTCAATCCCTTAAGGGTGCGCACCGTTTATGCCCAGAGAGGGTTATAAGATCACCCGCTTGGGATCTTACTATTATTTTGCGTTCACTGGTCAAAGTACCTTTTGAACCTTTGGTTTCAAGCCGATCTAAAGTTCCTGACAGTCTTCTTCCTGGCAATATGTTCAGCTAAGAGGGTTAGTGAATTGCACTCTTCATCAGTCAGCGAAGACTGTTTGAGATGTTCCCCAAAAAATAACCAAATAGGAACCATATGGGAACGTTAAGGGAACATTCTGTGTTTTTTGAGCAGGTATTGTGTACAATGTTAATAACTCCCGCAAGTGCCACGTTCATAATGTGGTAAATTCCCACTCCCATTTACTTAAGTATTAGAGAGAGATGCGATTGGCACTGCCGCATCTCTCTCTGCCACAGCTTGTTGACTCCTGATGATTTTAAGGGCGAGACGCATGCTGTGAAAGTGTGTTGGGAACGGGGGTTGAGGATCCAAGTGCAGAGCTTTTATTTTCACGTGGTCACAATCAGGCATGGGTCAGACAATGGCAAACAGGTATGTAGAAGACAAGACAAGAGCAGTACGGTAAACAAGCGAGGGTCAATCGACGGCAAGCGTAATCCAACAGGGTGAGACTAGAGAGATAATCCGGGTACAAGGCAAAAGTCCAGGCAGGGGCAAACAGAGTCCGAACGACCAGACGAAAGGGGTAATCCGAAATACACAGGCAATGATCAGAACACGAGAAAACAGACAAGGCAAGACTAAGATTAGACTAGGAAACTAAAGCAGGCTCCATAAAGTAGCTATCAGCTATAACAGTGATAAACGCTAAACAATACTCTGCGATTTGAGAAGGATCTGAGTGGGTGTTATATAGTGTGTCTGTGATTGGTTACAGCTGTGTGCAATCAGTGCAATGGATGATGGGAAATGCAGTCCAGGGTAACGTGCAACAGTCTGTGTGGTGTGAGAGTCAATATGATGGAAGGGCGACCTCTGGTGGTAATTGGATGGAAGTCCATGAACCGGATTCGTGACAGAGCCCCCCCCAAGGAGCAGCTTCCAGACGTTCCCCACTCAATATAATCCAGGAGGGCGGTGGAGCGGAGGCGGAACAGGGGGAGGGATGGAAGGCCAGGTCCATGTGGAAGTGGAGAGACCGGGGACTGAGGCAGGGCCGGCAGAGCAGAGCACCAAGGTGGAGCAGGGAACCAGGGTGGAACCTTCGGAGCAGGGAACCAGGGCGGAACAGGGAGCCAGAGTGGAGCCGGTGGAGCAGAGGACCAGGGCGGAACATAGAGCCAGAGCGGAATCGGCAGAACAGGTGGAGCTGAGGACCACCACAGCAGAGCAGACAGGTCCAGAGATCCCCACGGCGGAGCAGAAGCCTACCAGGGCGGAGCAGACGGAGCAGAAGACCTCCACGGCAGAGCAGACGGAGCAGAGAACCACTACTGCGGAGCAGACAGAGCAGAAACTCCTGGTAGAGATTGGGACCTAGGGAAAACTGAGACACAAGAGACAGACAGAGCATATACGGTCTCAAGGACCGAGGCAGGGGACACAAAAAGCTCATCAATGTTTTCTCTGCTGACAACTGAACGAGCAGAAAGTTCATCATTGGAATCATTGGCAACGACTGGTTGAGTTAACAGTTTACAACTAGATTCATTGGCTGAAACCGGACAGGAAGACGGTTCAAAATCTGGCTCATTGACTGAAACTGGACAGACAGTTCATAAATGGGCTCACAGACTGAAACTGGACAAGCAGACAATTCAAAATCAGACTCTTTGATCGAAACGGAACAGACATATGGTTCAAAATTAGACTTATTGACTGAGACAGGATAGATAGTCAGTTCATTAGTGGTTTCTTTGATACTGATAGGGGTAATGGGACAGACATAGAGTGCATTTGTAGTTTCTGAGCTCATGACAGGCAGGGTTAAGAGTTCAAAGGTGGGTCTTTGGGCTGTGACAATGCTACTAGAGCCTTCAGGAGCTCAGGTAAGGTTTCTGGGGTCGTGACTGGACTAGTGGGGCAAGTAACAGGTTCATAGATTGAAACTGGACCGACGGATGGTTCAAAATCAGACTCGTTAACTGAAATCAGATTAGCAGACAGTTCAACACAGGATGTATTGACTGAAATAGGGTGAACAGACTCTTCAAAATTAAGAGCATTGACTGGAGCTGACAAGTCAGACAGTTCGAAATCAGATTCATTTGTTGCAACTAGACGGAGGGACAGATCACAATCAGCCTCCATGGCTGGTTCAACACGAGACAAGAGTTCATAAACAGCCTCCATAGCCGTAATAGGACACAGGCAGTGGGCTCACAAACAGCCTCCATAGCCATGACAGGACAGGATGAGGATTCGCAGACGGCCTCCATAGCCGTGACAGGACAGGACAAGGATTCACCGAAGGCCTCTATAGCCGTGACAGGACAGGACGAGGATTCGCAGACGACTTCCATAGCCGTGACTTGACAGGACGAGGATTCACAGACGGCCTCCATAGCCGTGACAGGACCGGACAAGGATTCACAGACGGCCTCCATAGTCGTGACAGGACAAACAGGAAGTTCACAAGTGGATACCACTGATACTTCTGGAGGGTCTGCAGCGGATGCCGCCACCTCTGGAGGTTCTACAGCAGTACCATCAGGAAACAGGGAGAGTTCATTAATATTCTCTTTAACAGGACAGGTACAGCATTCATCAACGGTTCCTTCGACCACGACATGACAGGCTGAGAGTGCATTGCTGGGTGTCACCACCATGCAAGGAGCTGAAGCGGACACCGCTGCCTCGGGAGGTTCTGCAGCACACGCCACCACCTCTGGGGAAACAGCAGCAAACTCCACTACCTTGGGAGGTTCTGCAGCATCAGCCGCCACCTCTGGGAACATCATAGTAGGTGCCGCTGTTTCAAGAGTCTCAGTAAAGCGATCCCCATTATGGGAAGCGCTACAGACAGGGGACTTAGTTCAGGAACAGGAGGGCTAGAGTGAGTGGGTTTGGGGATACCAGCTGTGACTGCTGACACCAGCAGTGGATCCTCCACACTAGATACCAGTCGGGAGTACAGACAAACTGACCTCGGACTTCTGGGTGCAGCAGACAGGAAGTAACCGGACTCTGGATGATCAGCTGTGATGTGACGTGACTCTGGATGATCAGCTGTGATGTGACATGACTCTGGATGAACAGCTGTGATGTGACGTGACTCTGGACGAACAGCTGTGATGTGACTTGACTGGACGAACAGCTGAGACGTGACGTGACTCTGGGCGAACAGCTGAGATGTGACGTGACTGGTAGATCAGCCGAGACGTGACGAGACTCTGGAAGATAAGCTGTGACGTGACAAGACTAGACTGTCGCCTCTGGCTTGCTTAGTTGGGGACACTTCATTTCCAGCGATACCGTTGACTTGATTGCAAAGATACTATTTAAACTGAGCTGGATGTTGACATCACTGAATTCAATGATGAACTGTCTTTAAACTGAAAAATTTGTGTTTACTATTGTCATTTTGCATTATTGACACTATTTTCCTAATTAATGCTGTTCAGTTGCTTTGACACAATCTGTATTGTTAAAAGCGCTATATAAATAAAGGTGACTTGACTTGACTTGACTTGGAAGATCAGCTGTGACGTGACAAGACTCTGGAAGATCAGCTGTGATGTGATGAGGCTCTGGCAGATCAGCTGAGACGTGACGAGACTCTGGAAGATCAGCTGAGACGTGACGAAGCGCTGGATGATCAGCAGTGATGTGACATGACTCTGGATGAACAGCTGTGATGTGACGTGACTAGACGAACAGCTGAGACGTGACGTGACTCTGGACGAACAGCTGAGACGTGACATGACTGGAAGATCAGCTGAGACATGACGTGACTGGAAGATCAGCTGAGACGTGACGAGACTCTGGAAGATCAGCTGTGATGTGACAAGACTCTGGAAGATCAGCTGTGACGTGACGTGACTGGAAGATCAGCTGAGACGTGACGAGACTCTGAAAGATCAGCTGTGACGTGACAAGACTCTGGAAGATCAGCTGTGACGTGACGTGACTCTGGAAGATCAGCTGTGACGTGATGAGGCTCTGGCAGATCAGCCGAGACGTGACTCTGGAAGATCAGCTGAGACGTGACGAGACTCTGGAAGATCAGTTGAGATGTGACTGGACTCATGAGGAGCAGCTGTGACTTGACTTGACTCATGACGATCAACCGTGACTTGACGTGACGTGACTCTGGAAGATCAGCTGAGATGTGACGTGACTCTGGAAGATCAGCTGAGACGTGACTAGACTCTGGAAGATCAGCTGAGATGTGACGTGACTCTGGAAGATCAGCTGAGACGTGACTAGACTCTGGCAGATCAGATGAGACGTGACGAGACTCTGGAAGATCAGCTGAGATGTGACGAGACTCTGGAAGATCAGCTGAGACATGATAAAGCTCTGGAAGATCAACTGAGATGTGATGAGGCTCTGGCAGATCAGCTGAGACGTGACTGGACTCACGAGGAGCAGCTGTGACTTGACTTGACTCATGACGATCAACTGTGACTTGACTTGCCTCATGATGATCAGTGATGACTTGACTTGACTCAGAATGATCAGAAATTACTTGACTTGATTCATGAAAGGCAGCAGTGACATGATGGAGCGTTGTGGCCGCCATTTTACGAGCGGGTTGAATCACCGGAGTAGCGACCAGTATACTTGAACGTCCCTGAGCTGGTAGCTGACAAAATCTCATGGCCGCCATTACCAGCACAGAGGCGCTGTCACGTTCCTCCTACGCGACACCCACAGTGAATAGAGAGCCAACAGTCAACAAAGCATAATCCAAAAACTGTCTGAGAGATGAACGCGGACCCTCGCGTCTAAGCTTTGACTGAAGAGGTTGATTAACGCCATCACAGAAAAACTCTATCAAAATAATGTCCGGTAAATCGGAATAGTGAGTAATGGCTAAAAACTCTCAAATATAATTCTCCAAAGATCGTGTGCCTTGTTTAAGGGCTAATAAATTTCTTGCGGTGTCCATACCTGGCCAGTGTCCACTTGAACAGCTGCTGGATCCTTGTGTGGCCGAGTATTCTGCAACGAGGAGACATGACAACTGGGGTTGAGGATCCAAGTGCAGAGCTTTTATTTACAGACGTGGTCACAATCAGGCATGGGTCAGACAATGGCAAACAGGTATGTAGAAGACAAGACAAAAGCAGTCTGGTAAACAAGCGAGGGTCAATCAACGGCAAACGTAATCCAACAGGGCAAGACTAGGGAAATAATCCAGGTACAAGGCAAAAGTCCAGGCAGGGGCAAACAGAGTCCGAACGACCAGACGAAAGGGGTCATCCGAAATACACAGGCAATGATCAGAACACGAGAAAACAGACAAGGCAAGCCTAAGATTAGACTATGAAACTAAAGCAGGCTCCGTAATGTAGCTATCAGCTATAACAGTGATAAACGCTAAACAATATTTGAGAATTTGAGAAGGATCTGAGTGGGTGTTATACACACTAATGAGTTGGCAGTCAAAATTAAAACTGCTGAATGATAAATACTCTTAATTTTTCTCTGACAAACAACAAAATATAATGTGAATTACAATATGTACAATCTTTTCTAAATGCTTAAATTGCAGTGTACAATGTTTATAATGGGGTAGAATACACAGCTCAGTACTCACTACTCTCATCTTACGCAAGTAGTTTTTTGGGCAAATGCTTTTTACTCTACTCACACTATATTTTTTGGAATGTAATGGTACTTTTACTTGAGTATATTTTTTCAGTACTCTTTCCACCACTGATCTTGAGAAATGTTTAGTTCACATACACATTTTATTACTGAATAAATTAAAATATTTCCAAGGTATATAAAGTAAAATGTCAGGCACAAATAACACAACTCACACTCTGGTCTGTAATCCTGTGCAAACAGAGAAATCACTCAGTGATGCTCAACTAAATATCCACACTATGAACGCTGCTCAGAAATCAAATTCAGCTGTTGTATATTATATTGTGCATGCTTTAAATTGAAATCATCATGTGTATGATGTCACTGTCATATATCACATGGCATGAATGATGAAAACAACTGCAGAAATAAAGCCTTTACTGACAGACCAAGACATGTAAAGTCGATGATTCTGGAGCAGTTTCTTCTTTAGCGTGTTTGGTCTGGTGGGTCTGAAAACTACCTAAATAAGCGAATCTCTCGCCGCAGATGGAGCAGGAGTAAGGTTTCTCTCCTGTATGAACTCGCTGATGGACCTTCAGGACGCCTGATCGAGCAAACGTCTTGTCACACTGTGAGCATTTGAACGGTCTTTCTCCGGTATGAATCCTCTTGTGCTTTTGTAAAGTACCAACCTTACTGAAACTCTTCCCACAGACTCTGCATTGATATGGTTTTTCTCCAGTGTGAATCCTCTGATGTTCTTTAAAATGAGTTTGGTTAGAAAAGCTCTTCCCGCAGTAGGAGCACAGATACGGTTTCTCTCCGGTGTGAGTCCTCTCGTGATTGTTCAGACTAGAAGTCTGGCGGAATCGTTTGTAACAGTATTTGCACTGAAATGGTTTCTCATCAGAGTGTATACTTTGGTGTGACTTTAGACAGCTTGAGTTTGTAAAGGTTTTCCTACATTCACTGCACTGATACGGCCTCTCATTGGTGTGCAAACGCACATGTTTCTTCAGATGAGATCCATGATTGAAGCTCTTCTCACAGTGAGGGCACTTGTACGGTCTTTCTCCCGTGTGGATTCGCTTATGAGCATCAAGATTTCCTTTGGTGCTGAAATACTTGTCGCATTCGCTGCAGTGGAAAGACTTTTCACCGTGAGTCTTCAAGTGAACTTTTAGTTTTGAAGAATTGAAAAAAACCTTCCCGCACTGTTCACAGAGAAACTCCTTCACGCTGTGCTCTTTTGAATGAAGTCTCCTCTCTTCTGCGGTAGGAAAGCTGATTTTGCATCTCCTACAGGTGAAGCGTTTCGGTTTCGGTTTTGTGTGTATTATCTTGTGTCTCGTTAAATTACCCTGTTTGCTGAATGTGTTTCCACACGTGGCGCAGGAGAAACTGTTGAGCTGCTCTTTTGAGGTCAAGACTGTTTCTTCATTTCCATCAGAAGATGAGCCACCATTGACATCTGAAAGGAACAAAACTGGATTAAAATACATTTAAATGGTCTTGAATAAAGTTAAAGAACATCCACTTTAATCCAGATGTTTCCCGCCATTCTTCTGGCACGATCATTTATTAAGAAAATATGCGTCCAGGTCAAATCAACAATAATAAAAAGCAACTGTTGTTTTTCGCTGCTTGGTTTGTAGTAAATGCTGCTCCACGCAAAAGCCTGTGTCTGCATAATGCCTTGTTATTTTTACAGTTAATTAATTAAAAATTATTATTATTCATAATGTATGAATAATTATCACAATATCCTGCAAAACAACCATAATGTGATGTTTGGCGAAATCCAGCGGCCTTTCAAACAAGCACAGCAAACCTGGAGCTCTTTTCATTTTAATCCCATTAAAAAACAATTATCAGAAATATGTCAATTAGATTTTTTCCCGGAAATTGTTCAGCCCTACTAACATTTGACATCATGTTCCCAAATATCTCAGCAAATCTGCATCATCAGCCAATATGAACCTGATCCTGCAGAGTCTCTGCTGACATTCAAGTGTCATGAAAAACAACAAAAGGTCATAAAAGGAAGAAACACACCTGGAGGAATGAATTCTTCATCGTCATCATTCCCATTATTCTCATCATAATCATCCTCCTCTTCCTCATCGTTGCATTGGCCAATCACAACGCACTGGATAGCTGGCCAATCACAGCACACCTCGCTTTTTCAGACCGATGAGCTTTGTAAAAATCTACGCGTTTCAGAAAGGCGGGGCATAGAGGAGAAACAATAATGTACAGTATGTGGAAAATAATGTTTTTTTTTACTTTAAACTGCATAAACACATTTCATTACACCAAATACACAACATAATGTTCTTTTTAGCAACGTGATATGACCCCTTTAATAAAATAAACCAACACACAATAAAAGTAAAGCAGCAGCCCCTCGTGGACGACTGCCGCACACAAAACACAAAATAAAGTCCAGGCCTG
>NW_015554069.1:323602-328446 GCF_001515605.1 Sinocyclocheilus anshuiensis
AATCCAGGCCTGGTCCTCTCTCGTCTTTCACTGTCGTCACTCCTCCTTTTTATCCTTCCGGAGCTCCTCCGTGAGGCTCAAGACCGGTGAGTGGCGCAGGTGTCGCTCATTAGCAATTACGCCACCGGCCTCGCTCCGTTCCTACGGCTCTCGGCCCCGCCCCTCTCGTCACAGGCACATTTGACAGAAATCCTGCCCAATTTTAAACATCCTATAAGATCACTGCAGATCACACTGTGCGACATGGATCTAATAAACTTGGCTACAACATGCATGTAGACTACGATGACACCTACTGACTCATAGGCTACAATGCACATTTCTATAATAGAATGAAACGTCCCCAGAATGCGCTAGTGGTAGGCATGTAACGATTAACCGCGAGCCGGTTGAAAATCGATTAAAATATGTGACGATTCAAATCGGTTGAGATGCCAAACAAATCACGAGTCATTTAGGTGTAGGAGTTTATATGAATGCATGTCTGAGGGGAACTTACTGCCTGTAGAAAAGTTTAGATGGTATTTTTTTCTTTTCATCTTGCCTCTGTATAATGCATATTAAAGTTCATAAGTTCAGCGCTGCTTTGTTTACAGCGGAAACCCAGGAAACGCTTTAAGCGCCACCTGCTGGCAGAGAGTGCATCGGCATCTCATTTAGCTCAGCTTTCATGCAGATATTTTTATGTATAAAAGTATTTAGTTTTGTTATTTACATTTACATTAGCCTATATTTAAATTTTGTTATTTAGCAGACGCTTTTATCCAAAGCGACTTTCAAATGAGGACAATAAAAGCAATCAAAACCAACAAAAGAGCAATAATATGCAAGTGCTATATTAGTATATTATTATAGTGTTATATTTCAATTTGATAAAGAAACGTGCAGTATTTTGTCCAAACAATAATAAAAGGACACATTTAATTTATAATTTGTCTTAAATCTCATTTTGTAAAAAAAAAAATCGTGAATCAAATCGAATCGTGAAATCAAAACCGTGAATCGAATCGTGAGTTGAGTGAATCGTTACATCCCTAGCTAGTGGTAAACAAAAAGAGCATGATATTCACACTTTGGCCATTGTAGTTTTTCTGTGTGCTGAATAAAGTGGAAGCAGCGGAAGAAGAAGGGATAAGAGCTTGAGGTAAGCAGTTTTATGTTTTAGCGCTGTCGCGTTGATTTCATGTCGCATTTTTATTGGCTGATCAGTGAACGTGGATCATAGCAGAGAACACACTGTGAGATGATCATGCTGTATTTCTGACACTATCAGAAAATTATCGTAGGCTATCTTTGGTCGCAAGACCGTGACAACGGCCGTCTTTGAACCTCTCTCACTGTACGACACAGGACCAGCGATTAGGAGCCACAGAAATCCCTACGACTGTTTCACGATGGGACAGCCGTGTCTCTTGGGCTTTAAGGCCGGGACACACCAAGCTGACTTCAAAGAACTAGCAGCGACAAAAGCTGACAGTGTTGTTGCCTTGCGTCGGACCAAAAAGCTGTGCTTGGACACACCACAGACTACAACCGACTGCGCCGATATACAACACGTAAACAAAGCAGCGCTTGCTTACTATTTTGAATAGTCATGTTGGTAACTTTCTTCATTTTAAGCAGCTCATGTTGTTATGAATATATTTGCATGTTGGAATGCCTGGGAAAGATCACATAACATTAGAACAGCCCTCTGTCTGCGCCGCCTTCAATTGCTTACTACTTTTCATCACTTTCACTTTAAAGGGTTAGTTCACCCAAAAATGAAAATTCTGTCATTACTTACTCACCCTCATGTCGTTCCAAACCCGTAAGACCTTCGTTCATCTTCGGAAAACAAATTAAGATATTTTTGATGCATTCTGAGAGCATTCTGACCCTCCCATAGACAGCAAGTGTCCTTATACAATCAAGGCTGAGAAACGTAGCAAGGAGATCGGTAAAATTATCCATGTGACATCAGGGGTTCAACCGTAATTTTACAAAGCTACGAGAATAATTTTTGTACGCAAAAGAAAAAAAATAACGACTTTATTCAAATTTGTCTCCTCCGTGTCACCCTGGTGCCATTTTAGATAATATCCACTGAACGTAAACGGCGTATGCTGTTTGTCACGAATCCGGTCCATGAACTTCCATCCACTTACCACCAGAGGTCGCCCTCCCATGATATTGACTCTCACACCACACAGACTGTTACACATCACCCTGGACTACATTTCCCATACTCCATTGCACTGATTACACACACACAGCTGAATCCAATCAGACACGCTTTATAAGCCCTGGACTTCCTCGTTCAGATCGCCGAGTATTGTATGCGCATATCGCTAGTCAGTGATAGCTATGTTACGGAGCCATTTCGTTAGCCATTGTTTATTTCCAAGTCCTAGTCTAGTGTTGCCTTGCCTGTTTTCCGGTCCTTTGACTATTGCTCGTGTTTACAGATTTTGTCAAGCCCTCTGGATTACGTTCGCCAATCGATGACCCACGCTTGTCCTAGGATTACTCTTTGTCTTGCCTGTGTTGTACCTGTTTGCCATTGTTTGACCCATGCCTGTTATATGACCACGTCTTGGAAATAAAGCCTTGCATATGGTTATGACCACGTCTCTTAAATAAAAGCATGCTGATGGATCCGCACGTCTCACTTCTCTGTCGCCCCGTAACACTGTTCTGTGTCAGCTGTGTCACGCGGATACGATTTCTACATTGTACCAACGCTTTGATTGAACGAAAACAAGGTATATTCTCATAGCTTCATAAAATTACGGTTGAACCCCTGATGTCACATGGATTATTTTACCAATCTCCTTGCTACGTTTCTGAGCCTTGATCGTGTAAGGACACTTGCTGTCTATGGGAGGGTCAGAATGCTCTCAGAATTCATAGCACTGACTCCTAAACTGAACATCCAATCAGAGTTCTAACTCGTGCCGAAGTGTGGAACACACCAAACAAACTATCCCGACCGTTGGCTTGGTTTGTCCCGACCTTAAGAGTGAATGGTTAAATATTTTATCATCATGAACTTTATACTGTATATTTCACTGCTGACCATGCATGTAAACAAGCTTTCTTTATATTAATATAAACTGGTAAAGTTCATTGCTTTCATATGGCCAGTCAATAATGTCACTGATTCTTGGTAAAATCATTATAGTTTTAGCTAGGCATAGACTATATATTTATAATAGTTTTTTTATGGTTTTTGACTGAATGTCTGGGACAATGGTGAAACAAACTCTAAACATAAATAAGTATTTGATAAAACGTTCCAAATACAATTTTAAAGGGGTCATATGATGCGATTTCAATTGTTCCTTTCTCTTTGGAGTGTTACAAGCTCTTGGTGCATAAAGAAGATCTGTAAAGTTGCAAAGACTAAAGTCTTAAATCCAAAGAGATATACACCTACCTAAAACAGCTCGTTCTAACACGCCCCCACGTCTACGTCACTATGTGGGAAGATTTGCATAACGCCGCCCAAACAGCAAAAGAAAAACAGGTTACTATAATTAAACCATGGTAACCAAAAATTAACAACGGTTTTGCAACACTAACCATACTTTAACCATGCTGTTTAGGGAAATTGTGGTTATATAATTGGTAATCAATACGCCCAAAAACCATGGTTACTACACTTTTACTACAATAAAATCATGGTTAAAAAATGTCACCTTTCTTTAAAACATACGTTTAGCTGCTGGACTTGAGATATTAAACATAATATTCTGCTCTCTTCTCTGTAAAACTTAAATCATTTAAACCGTCCAGTAGCGAGATCCGAGAAAGCATATCAGAAAGTCATAAAGCAGATTATGATGTAAGTTCAGATAACCGACCTGAAACACGTTAATAACGCAGCGGCTGAAAGAAAACACTGCTCTACTTCCGTCCCAGCAACATATGACGCACTTCCGCCCCCTGCTGGACTGGAGCGACAACTTCGCTGGATATGACTTCAGTTTAATGATGAAAATGAGCGGCATTGACAGACAAGAGGATGATTGTAGGAAAATGGGTACTACAACAATCACAGACATTATTATTTTAGTCTGTTTTTCATTACATATGAAATACTTAAGTAGAATAGCCGGTATTACTGACAGAATACTGTACAGCTGTTTGCGTCTGAGATCATTTATGTGATTTACGATAATTTACTACATGTCCGGGACATATTTCACCAAAAATTAAAATCAAATGTATAAAGAAAGCCTAATTTAAGGTCATTTTGATGCATTGATTCGTGACAATAACTGTCCCTCTCTTAAGCCCCGCCTTAAATCCGTTAATGACCGTTATTCTGACAGCAACTATTGCTCTTCTAACGTAAGTCTGTTTTAAAATACAAGTATAATATACAGTACTTAAATAGAGTATATGGGGCACATTTAATCACAGTAATGTCACAATTAGTGATCGACCGATATTGATATTTTATAACCGATACCAGTTATTTACATGTTTATGTGCCCGATAACCGATATGCAGAACCGATATTTATTTACTGTTATAAAGTAAATAAATGACTGAGTAAAGTAAGTCCATGCTTCACTTTGGTTTTTCCTCCTTTCAGTCATCTTAAAAAAAAAGTGTTGAAAATTAGCAGTCTTTCATGTTAAATTTAATCGTCATATTACAACAATAAAAAAACATTGTATTTAAAGCATCAGCAGCAACACTAATATTAACAATAAGCAAAATAAATGTAGAAGGTCTAATGTTTTTAAATGGAGAAAATAAATAAAGGATTCATAACAACTTCATTTTAAACTACAGTTTTAGTAGGTTTATAAGCTGTTCAATAGACTAAAGAGTGAAGAATAATTCACTGGATA
>NW_015554069.1:328508-335901 GCF_001515605.1 Sinocyclocheilus anshuiensis
TTTGACATCAACCCGGTGAGTGAACAGCAATATGAAAGCGGCTTCACGAGACTAATGATGAGCATAGACAACAGACAGAGAATAAAATGTAGCACTTTTATTTCCAACGTGCGCTCATTCATGGCTGTATTATTTAACTCATGCAAAGTTACGTCTTTATTGGGAGAGGACTTGACGGATTATTTTACGTGACTCCGTGAGTTCATCTCTATTTCTTCGAGCCAAGCTGCATAAACTGCATATCAGGCATTTATGTAATACATCTCATTTGTGCATTAATGGCTGTTATGTTAAATAAAGTTGACCAACTACAGTAAATCAAGTACCTGTGCACGCCGTTGTTGTTGTCTCGTCTCCCCTCAGACGCGCTGCAATGGCGATCCTGTGCAATTCTCAAAACATCCACAAGATGGCGGCGTTTATCGGTGAATCCGATATTACAAAACCGATATCCGATTATTGTAAAATGCTTAAATATCGCGAAAAATATCGGTAAATCGATATATCGGTCGATCTCTAATTAATGGCACACGTCATTACGTCCCCACACAACGCCATCCGACGTCCCCTCCAGAATTTCACATATAAACATATAGTTCGTCTTCATTATGATGCCATATACAGTTTTTGGTGTTTCATTTTTAATTTACTGAAAACTTCATGTGCAGTTAATTATTTGTCATGCTATACATAAAAACAGATGACGGCATTGTTGAAGCTTTTGTTTGCCGTCAAACGGTTGAGCACCGTGTGTGTATCCTGGCGCAAAATGTGGTGAAAAGTCCTACACGACGGTAATAGTGTGATTAAGGTGTTTACATGTCTATACTGTACTTTAGTAATGCGACTAAAATAGGAATACTCCATGTTTTAATGCGATTTGTGTTTACTTTGAGTATGACTTTAGCCAGATTAAGGTAATCAAACATCTCTGTTTACATGGTAGATTCTTAATCAGAGTATTGTCTTAATCATGTTAAAATCGGAATACTGTTGTCCATGTAAACGTACTGACTGATGCTGGACTAAATATCCACACTATGAATGCTGCTCAGAAATCCAACTTTTGTGTAAAATATGGTTCATGTCAGATTGTCTTCACTTGAATCAATCATCTGTTTGATGTTACTGTCATATCACAGCATGAATTATCAACTGCAGAAATAAAGCCTTTATTGACCGACCAAGACATGTAAAGTCGATGATTCTGGAGCAGTTTGTTCTTTAGCATGTTTTTTCTGGTGGGTCTGAAAACTACCTAAATAAGTGAATCTCTCGCCGCAGATGGAGCAGGAGTAAGGTTTCTCTCCTGTATGAACTCGCTCATGGATCTTCAGGACGTCTGATCGAGCAAACGTCTTGTCACACTGTGAGCATTTGAACGGTCTTTCTCCGGTATGAATCCTCTTGTGCTTTTGTAAATGATCAACCTTACTGAAATTCTTCCCACAGACGCTGCAGTGATAGGGTTTTTCTCCAGTGTGGATTCTCTGATGAAGTCCAATATAAGCTGGACTAGAAAAGCTCTTCCCGCAGTAGGAGCACAGATATGGTTTCTCTCCGGTGTGAATCCTCTCATGATTGTTCAGATTAGATTTGTGACGGAATCGTTTGTCGCAGTGTTTGCACTGAAACGGTTTCTCATCAGAGTGTATTTTCTGGTGTGACTTTAGAGAGCTTGAGTTTGTGAAGGTTTTCCCACATTCACTGCACTGATACGGCCTCTCATTGGTGTGCAAACGCACATGTTTCTTCAGATGAGATCCATGATTGAAGCTCTTTTCGCAGTGAGGACACTTGTGCGGCTTTTCTCCCGTGTGGATTCGCTTATGAGCATCAAGATTTCCTTTGGTGCTGAAATACTTGTCACATTCGCTGCAGTGGAAAGACTTTTCGTTGTGTGTCTTTATATGAGCTTTCATATTATGAGCAATGGTGAAAAAATCCTTCCCGCACTGTTCACAGTGAAAGTCCTCCTTCCTGCTGTGCTCTTTTGAATGAAGTCTCCTCTCTTCTGCGGTAGGAAAGCTGGTGTTAGTGAAGTATTTCTGTTCTGTGTGTTGTCTCTCGTGTCTCGTTAGGTTTCCCTGTGAACTCAGTGTTTTTCCACAGGTGGCGCAGGAGAAACTCTTGGTCTTCAGCTGCTCTTTTGAAGTTGAGACTGTTTCTTCATCTCCATCAGAAGATGAACCACCAATGGCATCTGAAAGGAACAAACCATTAATAAAACAACTTTAAAATATACTTGAATAAAGTTAGAGAACATCTAGGGATGTACCGAAATGAAAATTCCTGGCTGAAGCCGAACAGCTGAAGTCTTTCTGTTCTGTGTGTGTTCTCTCGTGTCTCGCTAAATAACCCTCTGAACTCAGTGTTTTTCCACAGGTGGCACAAGAAAAACTCTTCAGCTGCTCTTTTGAGGTCAAGACTGTTTCTTCATTTCCATCAGAAGATGAGCCACCATTGACATCTGAAAGGAACAAAACCGTAATAATTTTTTTTTTAAATGGTCAGCAAACCTGGAGCTCTTAAAAAAAGCACATTTTTAATCGCATAAAAAAAATATCAGAAATGTGTCAATTAGATTTTTTCCCGGAAATTGTTCAGCCCTGCTAACATTTGACATCATGTTTCCAAATATCTCAGAAAATCTGCACCATCAGCCAATATGAACCTGATCCTGCAGAGTCTCTGCTGACATTCAAGTGTCATGAAAAACAACAAAAGGTCATAAAAGAAAGAAACACACCTGGAGGAATGAAATCTTCATCATCATCATCCCCATTATTCTCATCATAATCATCCTCCTCTTCCTCATCACTGTGTTGTTGTTCTTTCTCTGCGGTGGTTTCGTCTCCTCTGCTCTCTATCAGGTTCCTGCAGTCCACCAGTTTGACGGAGCACGTCTTCAGCGGCGTCTGCAGCATCTGCTGTTCTCCAGCGTTACAGTCAGAGGTTTGATCAGTGGATTCATGATCCTGAGCGTCAGTATAACAGAGTAAAGTGAGGCTGAGCTCTGAGTCCTGTGTGTCTCTGGATCTCTGATCTCTGACGCTCCAGACTGAATCCTGAGCTTCTGTCCCATCAGTCACACGCATTGAAACCTTCTCCACATCCTGACAAACACAATCAGCTTATCAATACAGAATCTGGTAATAATTTGTCGTTATTTTGTTTGTGAATCAGCTTAGGAACTTAATTATACATTATAAAACAGTCATTTCATCAGACAAACTGACAGTGATTGAGCTGAAAGATGAAATGAAGAGCTGTTCAAACCTCTCTGTTCAGTTTGTCTCCTCTTTCTCTCAGCTTTGCCTCCAGTGAAGCCACCTCTTTCTTCAGCTGACAGATTTCTGTGATGAAATCCTCAATATCCAGCATGGACAGATCAGTTCCTACTGATTTACAGCAGACCACATCCACCTGCGCTTTCATGGTCAACATCTGAACACAAACGCTTCATGATTATTAAAAGGCACATTTATCTGATCAAACTCAAAATAATATTTACAAACGATTAGGTGTTTCTTCAGAATTACCTTAATTTTGTTTAGATAACCTTAATTTTAAATTTATTTAGATTTACCATTTCAAGGACAGTCTTTCACATCATTTTCACACAGTAAATAATGAAATTAGCCTACATGTTTATTAAGCCTTCTACACACTGCACAATTTTAGAAATCCTATAAGATCACTGCAGATCACACTGTGCGACATGGATCTAATAAACTTGGCTACAACATGCATGTAGACTACGATGACACCTACTGACTCATAGGCTACAATGCACATTTCTATAATAGAATGAAACGTCACCAGAATATGCTATTGTTAAACAAAAAGAGCATGATATTCACACTTTGGCCGTTGTAGTTTTTATGTGTGCTGAAAAAAGTGGAAGCGGCGAAAGAGGAAGGGATAAGAGCTTGAGGTTTTAGTGCCATGTCGCATTGATTTCACGTCGCATTTTTATTGGCTGATCAGTAAACTTACAGACCCATTTCAAATCTTCTGTTTATGTCTAAAATTTTAGAAAACATTGTGTCTGCTCAATCGTGCACCTTCCTGCAAAACATTATATCTATGAAGAATTTCAGTCAGGTTTCAGACCCCACCATAGCACAGAAACTGCACTTGTTAAAAATTACAAATGACTTGCTTCTTGCGTTAGACCAAGGCTGCATCTCATTGCTAGTTTTACTTGATCTTCGTGCTGCATTCAACACTATAGATCATGACATACTCATAGATCGATTACAAAACTATACAGGTATTCAAGGGCAGGCTTTAAGATGGTTTAGATCCTACCTTTCAGATCGATATCACTTTGTCTATTTAAACGGGGAATCGTCTCAATGAAATCCAGTAAATTATGGAGTGCCACAAGGATCTGTCCTAGGCCCATTTTCAATATACATGTTGCCCCATGGTAATATTATTAGAAAATACGGGATTAGTTTCCATTGTTATGCTGATGATACTCAACTATATATTTCAACAAGACCAGATGAAACCTCTAAATGATCTAAGCTAACAGAGTGTGTTAAAAATATAAAAGACTGGATGACCAATCATTTTCTCCTAAATTCGGATAAGACAGAGATATTACTTATTGGACCAAAAAACAGTACACAGAATCTCTTGGATTACAATTTGCAACTAGACGGGTGTACTGTTACTTCCTCTACAGTCAAAAATTGGGTGTTATATTAGACACCAACTTGTCTTTTGAAAATCATATTTCCCATGTTACAAAAACAGCATTCTTCCATCTTAGAAACATTGCCAAGTTACGAAACATGATACCTGTTTCTGATGCAGAAAAGCTAGTTCATGCATTCATGACCTCTAGACTGGACTATTGTAATGCACTGCTAGGTGGTTGTCCTGCATCTTCAATAAACAAGCTACAGGTGACTTAAAGAGTGTGTCCCCAAAAATACACCAACACATAGACTTTCCAACGCGGGTAAACAACACTCTGGACTTTGTTTACACCACCCAGAGAGGAGCTTACAAGGCCCTCCCCCTCCCCCACCTCGGTGCCTCAGACCACATCACTGTCATGCTAATGCCTGCATACAAACCACTCATTAAAGTCGCTAAACCAGTTCACAAACAAATACAAGTGTGGCCAGAAGGGGCGTCAGAGGCTCTTCAAGACTGTTTTAACACCACTGACTGGAATATGTTTAAGCAGGCTGCCACATACAATAACACCATCCAAGAGTACTCAGAGACTGTCACTGCCTACATCACCAAGTGTATTGATGATGTAACAGTCTCAAAGACCATCACTGTCCGGGCCAACCAGAAGCCGTGGCTAACAGGGGAGGTCTACTCTCATGAAGTGCTTTGAACGGCTAGTCATGCACCACATCAAGTCACATGAAAGTACGCACGTGATGGAGATTTACCGCTGATTACAGAACCGGCTTTCTGACAAGATGTGCATTAAATATCGCATGCGATTTATCGTGCAGCCCTAATCCAGCCCTTACAAAGACCTGTGATGACTGGACCGAGTCGAAATAGTCTTGGTTATTGGACTCGCAATCCGCCCGTGCTTGTCACCGTCCGGCACGCACCCGCACCACACGTAAATATTATTCCACCCGTTACATCAAATATTAGCGATTCACCTGCGTGTACCCACCCTCATGCAGGACTCTGGCTTCCCCCCTGTAGACAACATGATAGGCAACTCTGGGCCCAGAGAGTGATTGTAAATTAAGTTTACATGAAATATGTTTGAAATTTAATTCTGCATCTTCTGAGATTTCATTGTAATCCTTCTCATAAAGTCACTGAATTAACTATTAACTGTTCACCTGATTGCGTTGCCATCTGCGTGTGATGTTAGAGCGTCTCACATAGCTGATTTCACCATTAACTCTTCACCTGAACAGTTTATGTTGCTGTATATGGTATCATTGCAATCATTGACCATTAAAACATAGGGGTAGACATCACCTTTTCTGTGTTATCATGTTTAATAAATAAATACATAATTTGGTTGTGGCGGGAAGTAAAATGGTCACCATGGCAACCACGAGGTGTTTTTGCGATGGCTCCATTTATGAAAATGTTCAGGGCCCTAACCTGTACAATTGTACCAAGTTTCATGCTTTTATGAAAAAGTGAACATTATTTTCACATATAACCTGGACTTAGCGTTGGGCGATATGGTCATTTTTCATATCGTCATATCGCCAGCCCGTGAGATCACCGATACACGATATTATCGTGCATGGGTGGGTGGGGCAAGAGAGAGACTCTCTGTACTTGTCATAGGCTATTACATAACTATTTGGTGTTTTAAACCCTGCGCGCCAGAGTAAAGCCTTTGTTGCATGGAAGCACCACTAATCTAAATAATATACTTTCAAACATACTGATAAACTAACATGTTAAATATAAAAATATTTAAAACAGCTAGCTCATATATATTCGGATACAACAGTCAAACATCGCTATTAGGACCGCTCGTCCTGTGACAAGTTTGCCGCATCGGTGCACGGAAGTTATCAGTCTGCAGTCAACGGTGAAAATCAAAAGTAGATTTATTTTAAAGACCAACAGTTTAGCATTAAATATTGAACATAAACGAACGAAAAGTGTTTAAAACAGGTAAGTTCATATATTTGGAGTAAAGATAAATTAAACGGATACATCAGTCATACAGCGCTCTGGACCGCGCGCCCCATGATGAGCCCGACGCACTAACATAACTGTGGCGTTAAACTCTGTTAGTGGGGGCTCGGTTAAAATATTGCACATATATAGGCCGTTCAGATTACTTGTTTAAGTGCAATGAAATACCTCAAGATGACGTCTGTGTTTGTGGTTGGAGACTCTAATCCTCATTTGCGTGTGTGTGTGAAGTGCGGTGCTGAAGTGAAATAGCGGGGCAATTTGATAATAATAGCCGAATTATAATAGGCCGCCGAATAATAATAATAATAATAATTATACATTAATAGGAGAATGAGCCTAATATCGTCTTGACTATCGATAAAGACATCTGCTATCGTCGATATCTCTGACTATCGTCGATACACGATACTATCGTCTATTAGGGCTGGACCAGAATATTCGATTATTCGTTCAGTGGTTGGCATTCGATTTTCAAATTTGAGATTCGAATATTTTTTTTTTGTAGAACACTTGGCATCCCCCGCAAAATGGTTCTCATTCGCACTTGAATATGAATCGCCCATGAGAGAACGTCATGATTCAGTTCATCTGGAAGAGAAGATCGGAGTATCTCGGGCTTTAAAGGGGTCATATGATGCTTTTTTAAAGATCATTATTTTGTGTATTTGGTGTAACAGAATATGTTGACATGCTTTAATGTTCAAAAAACACATTATTTTTCATAATGTGC
>NW_015554069.1:336619-339739 GCF_001515605.1 Sinocyclocheilus anshuiensis
GAGAAGTGCTCACTAACACAGATTTAGACAGATTTGTGAACAATATTTGAGAGAAATAGGCCTTTTGTGTACATAGAAAAAGTCTCAGATCTTTGAGTTCAGCTCATGAAAAATGGGGGCAAAAACAAAAGTGTTGCGTTTATAATTTTGTTCAGTGTAGATACTCATAAGGTGTCATATGTATACTTTCAATAAATTCGTCTTTACTAGGGTTGCACGATTAATCGAATGTGATTGTTATGCGCATTTTGTTAGTAAAGCCGGTTCTGTAATCAGCAGTAAATCATCATCACGTGCTTTCAGATGGAGCAGCATTTACTACACATAGCCGTAGTTCACTGACAAGTTACGCAAAAAAATCGCAGACGATTTTATTGCGCGATTATGAAATCGAAGAAATCGTTCGCGATAATGACAGCTGTTTGCATAGCTTCTCAGTGAACTACGGCTCTGTGAAGTAAATGCTGCTCCGTCTGAAAGCATGTGAAAATACCACATTTAATAACATATTTTTACTCCAAACTCACTTCATAACGTCAGTCGAGTGTTTGAAATAAATCCTTCTGTGAGATGATGTGGCTTCTTACACAGAATAAGGCACGCAACATATTTCATAGTATTTAAGCAGTGATAAAGGCATTGCATTATAAATATACTTTATTTTAATGAAAATTATAATAAGAACTCAGATAATCCGTATATTGCCGTAGTCATGTGTTTATTAGTCACGTTGAATCAATGAAAGCAATTGAATCTTCTGTTTATTCAACTGCAGCGATAGGCATTTTCTGGGTTTCTTATGCGAGGCGTATTTGGAGTTTCAGCACGAGAGCGCCCTCTGGCCTTCGGATGGAGATTTACTGCTGATCACAGAACCGTGCTTCACTGAAAGATATGCATGACAATCTCTGCTTCTGTCGAATCGCCATCTCGATTTATCGTGCAGCCCTAGCTGACAGTGTTGTTGCCTTGTGTCGGCAGCGTTGGACCAAAAAGCTGTGCTTGAACACACCACACAGACTACAACCGAATGTGCCGATATACGACGCGTAAACAAAGCAGCGCTTGCTTACTATTTTAAATAGTTAAATATGTTATCATCATAAAATTTATACTGTATATTTAACTGCTGACCATGCATGTCAACAAACTTTCTTTATATTAATATAAACTGTGAAAGTTCATTGCCTTCATATGGCCAGTCAGTAATGTCACTGATTTTTGGTAAAATCATTATAGTTTTAGTTAGGCATAGGCTATATATTTACAATAGCCTTTTGTGGTTTCTGACAGAATGTCTGGGACAATGGTAATAAAGATAAACTCTAAACATAAAAAAAGTATTTGATAAAACGTTCCAACTACAGATTTAATGGAAACTTTAATGGTACTGCTTTGGGCTAACTGAGACTTGTTATAGCACTTGTATATCATTGCTCTTTTGTTGATTTTGATTGCTTCCATTGGCCTTATTTGTAAGTCGCTTTGGATAAAAGCATCTGCTAAATGACTAAATGTAAATATAAATGTAACCTTTACATAAAAATGCTTAAATCTATTAGTTTTACTAAGAAAAAATTCTTACCTAACGCTATTAGACAAAAAAGTGCCCAAGAAAACATCAAAATGTTATAAACGTGACTTATAACCCTTACGAAAATTAACCATGTTTTTTTTTTACTACAAATAAAACCAAAAAAAACATGGTTACTATTATAGTTAAAACATGGTAACCAAAAATTAACCACGGTTTTGCAACACTAACCATAGTTTAACCGTGGTATTTGTAGGAAAGTTGTGGTTATACAAATAATAAATACGCCAAAAAACAAGGTTACTACACTTTTACTACAATAAAACCATGGTTAAAAAAATATAAGTCACCTTTATTTAAAACACACGTTTAGCTGCTGGATTTGAGATATTAAAACATATTCTGCTCTCTTCTCTGAAAAACTTAAATCATTTAAACCGTCCAGTAGCGAGATCCGAGAAAGCATATCAGAAAGTCATAAAGCAGATTATGATGTAAATTCAGATAACCGACCTGAAACACGTTAATCACGCAGCGGTTTAAAGAAAACACTGCTCTACTTCCGTCGTGCGCTCTGCGCGGGTGACGCAGCAACATATGACGCACTTCCGCCCCCTGCTGGACTGGAGCGCCAACTTAGCTGGATATGACTTCAGTTTAATGATGAAAATGAGCGGCATTGACAGACAAGAGGATGATTGTAGGAAAATGGGTACTACAACAATCACAGACATTATTATTTTAGTCTGTTTTTCATTACATATGAAATACTTAAGTAGAATAGCCCGTATTGCTGACAGAACCCAGATAGCAAGAACGTTTGGGCCAAATGTGGCTGATAGCTGTCACATTTGGCCTAGGTATGGCATGGGTGGGCACATATGGGCCAAACTTTAACCGTATATGTTTTGCCATGGATTTAGAATTGGAGGGAATTTTCTTTTGGATGACAATTTATTTGAGGTATATGGTCCAGATGATAGCACACGACTGAGAGCCATATGTGGCTTGGCTATGGCACACCATGGAATATGTTAACTTATGGTTAACATTTGGCTTTTATTTGGAAAAACACATATAAACTGCTGGCAGGTTAGTGGCAGTCCACATCTCAGCCCATTCAACAATGCTATTGGTTGCTTTGTGTCTTCCCTTATTCCTATTGGTGGATTACTGAAACTTTGACAATATATCCGTTATTTCCCGCGCTGCTTCCTCTTTCAATCGCCGTTAATAAAGAAGAAGATTATGAAAAAGCTCCCTATTTACAACAACAGCCTTTGCCCAGACACATTCTTATGCAGGTAAGTGCAGTTTGGGTTTTTTAAATGTTTTCTAGGGGTGTAATGGTACACTTATTATTCGTACCGAACAAATACAGTGTCATTTTAACCACTGCACGTGCGGAACTTAATCCGTTTCAATTCATAGCCGTGAATAAATCTTCACTAGGCTATATACATTATTACTATACATTACATTCTGTAATCGTAAGGTTTGTGTTTTGTTCTTTTCGATAAGAAACAAAGTCTCATCTTTAAAATTATGTATATTTTATCAGGAAATTAAATCCATAAATGCCGTTT
>NW_015554069.1:340181-345181 GCF_001515605.1 Sinocyclocheilus anshuiensis
ACGCTCAGCCTTGTCTATCAACCCCAATGTTCTGTCTGTGTTGTCTGTCTCTGCTCTCTCGTTGTTACAGTCTCCGCCATGGTCTCCTGGTCGGTGTGGTTCACCTGGGGGGTTTCCTGTTCCTTCTGCTCTGCCGTGGTGGTCTGTCTGGGTCTGGTGGTCCTCTGCTCCACCGTGGTGGTCCTCTGCTCCGCCGTGGTGGTCCTCTGCTCCGCCGTGGTGGTCTTCTGCCCCGCCGTGGTGGTCTGCTGTCTGGCTCTGGTGGTCCTCTGCTCCGCCGTGGTGGTTCTCTGCCCCGCCTTGTGTGTTTAAGATTTACTGTGTAATGGGTATTTTAAATAAAAAAAAAATAGGTGTGGTGTAAATATGGTTAAATAATGGCATTTGGTTTATCAGCCACATGTGGGCCACATAAGGGCCATCAGCCCTTTACAGAACTCAGACATATAAGAATACCATATACGGTCCATATATCAGCCACATCTGTTTTTATTATTTGGCTCACTCTGGGTTGGGTTATGGCACTGTTTAGGTTCAGTTCTGGCTAAAAAGATGTGGACCAGTTTTGGGCCGGCGAACACAAACTAATCTGGGCCACACTTTAGCTGTTGATATGGGCCAGATCCGCGCCAAAGGAAATTTGCTGACTGGGAATACTGTACAGCTGTTTGCGTCTGAGATCATTTACATGTCCGGGACATATTTCACCCCAAATTAAAATCAATTGTATAATGAAAGCCTAATTTAAGGCCATTTTGATGCATTGATTCGTGACAATAACTGTCCCTCTCTTAAGCCCCGCCTTAAATCCGTTAATGACCGTTATTCTGACAGCAACTATTGCTCTTCTAACATACGCCTGTTTAAGCCTGTTTTAAAATATTACAAATGTAATATACAGTACATAAATAGAGTATATGGGGGAAAATTTAACCACAGTAATGTCAATGCAAAAAAAAAAGGTAAAGGCTTCATTTATTTACAACATGGACATTTTGACAGATTTTATGAGATTAATTCAAGTAAATTTCTGACAAACAGCTTCTGATCTTTCTTCTGTGGCATCCATGCTGATATTCTGCACATCAGGACAACTGTGAGTACAATATTTATACTATAATAGTTAGAGTTATTTAACTGTTTTGTTAACAGTTAATGTTGAGTAAAATCAGACTTTAACAGTGGCGGAGCTATAGTTTTATAGATGGGGTGGCCCAGGCTAATTCAGGGGGTCCATAGACCAAGAAAGAAAATCAGTGTATTACTCCAACCTGGCATGAATAAATCCTATTATTGCATACTTCACATTACCCCACATTAGTTAAACATACCGTAACTTCAAATGTTAGGCTAACGATACACAGGGCAACTTTTGGAGCAATTTTGCCGGGCTTTTTTTCTTTTTGAGCAATGTTGCTTGGGCACTTTCCCATTAAGAGTAGTAGTAGGTAAATTTCTATCTGGATAATTTAGATCAGTCGTGGGCCCTGTGTCTCACCTGGTTGCCCATTGATGGCAACATTGCTCAAAAAGTTGCCCTGTGTATCATCAGCCTTAACTTATTTCTCTTATTTAACCAGTGGTTGGAGCAAAAGATCTAACATTACCTTGTAGGCTACAGTGAGTTTTGTAAATGTTGTTTAGGAAACCTAAAACTTCAACTTACTTCAAACAGGGCTGACAACTTTTGAGTTCAGCCTGAAGTGAGAATTATTCAGGAATAATTAACAAGCTTGCGATTAAGTATGTTATTTTTTCTCAATTTTTCTAAACTTAACTATACAGGGAACCATGTTGTTGAGGTTAAATGTAACAACTGATTTGTATATAAGTATTATACCATTTTTAATAATAACGTTATATCTTTACATTATTAATTATAATAAAAAGAGATGAGTAAATATATAATAAACGTAATTATTTTGCAAAATTCTCCTGTCTAGTGTACATTTTTCTCGCTAGTTTATGAACACTGAATGGATATTCTGCAGTTATGTGACAATGTTTTATAGCTGCTGTCTTAACGCGATTGAAACTGATTCAATCTTTTCAATGAGTGTATCTTTTAACATGGATCGGATGTGCATTCGATGTTTATTTCATGATAATCATAGAATGCACTCCTGCTTCGCTTGAACTGAGGCAATGCGGGAGCGCATGTGAACCGTCACGCCAATAAAGAGCTCTAAAACTGTAATTATCATTTTAAATTCTTAATAAAACTAACAGAATTTTAAAACGTAAATGAAAATGAAATAGTAGCATATTAGTAGCATATTAATTATTGGGGTGGCACCCAGGGTGGCCAATCAGATGTCACACCCCTATGGCTCCACCACTGGACTTTAACCAATAGTTTTCATATGCTTTTGCTCCATAACTGAAAATATTTCCAAGGTATATGAGATAAATTACACAAATAACACAACTCACACTCAGGTCTGTAATACTGTACAAAGAGTGAAATCACTGAATTAAATATCCACACTATGACGCTGCTCAGATATCCAACTTTTGTGTAAAATATGGTTCATGTCTGATTGTATAAAATTGAAATCATCATCTGTATGATGTTACCGTAATATCATGGCATGAATTATCAACTGCAGAAATAAAGCATTTATTCACAGACCAAGACATGAAAAGTCACTCCGATGATTCCCATCTGAGGGTTGTCCCCCCTAAAATTATTATTAAAATCCACGCTGTGTATTGTAAATAACAATATTTTATACTGTAAATAATTGTGTAAGTATTAAAACAACACAAACGGGGCAAAAATGCGTTTTAAATTTAGAAACATTTGGAGTTAGAATTAGAATGCTTTATTGTCATTGTACACAAGATACAACGAAATTGCAGGGCTTCTGCATAAGGTGCGTGGTACATAATAGACAAAAGAACATAAAAAGAAATATACATGATGCAAGGAGATGTACAATTAAAATATTTAAGCTAAGACAAGAGAATAAAGAGAATGAAATAGAAAGAATTGATTGTATATAAAAATAAATAAATAGTAAGTAACAGCTTGTTAAAATTATTATTGCACTGATATGAGGTAGACTTCTGGCTCTGAGAAGTCTACCTCATATCAGTGCAATAATAATTTTAATGTCTCCCCCTCCCTTGCCTCCCAGTGCTTTGGTCCAAATGCCTGCTTTCCGCTTTTACATCACCTATAGGCTACACACGCACAAGTCCGGTGAGAGAGAAGTCAATAGTTGTGGAACTCCAGTAAGTAAGGCTGTCAAGGCTATTTTATTCACTTAAACATCGGATGAAGTGAATAGTTTCTCTTTAATACAGATGATGCCAATGTATTTTTCGATGAGTCCGCTATGTTAGCAATAATAACGGGAAAACCGCGGACTTGGCAACACTGTGACGGATAGTAATGTCTACAACGAACACGAATATTTGTCTTTGAAAAGGCTTCATTTATATTATTTGACGTTAAATGCATCATATAAGTCACTTTGGAATAAATCACAGTAGGCCATGATAAAAAAAGCGACTTTACAGTCTGGAAATACTTTAGGCTATAGCAAATTATTTCTTGGACCCCCTATCACTTTAAGAACCCCCTACACAGAAGAACGCCCTGTCTAGGCTCTGCCCCGGTATGAGTTGTGTCGAGCTATTCATTAGTCTGTTTGATGAGAAAAATATGAAATGTAGTTGCAATAAAATGGGTAATTAATCCGTACTACTGCAGCAGCAGAGGACTATTATTCTGCTGCATGATACTGAGGAAGAACTGATGACGGCATGGTTTGATCTTCGGCTGACCAATCAGCAGAAAGGGGCGTTTAATTCCCACCCACGTGTACAAATCTAACATTCAAGCTGTTTATTCATTTTTCTACACCTGAACGACTTTTTGGAAGAAAAAAAGCTCTAAAAAGGAAACTCCCTGTTTCCACAGACTAATTTCAATTCAGATTGACAGTTCACTACCCCAGGGTGTCACTCAGCCAGTTTCAGGATGATCTGATGATGCATTACAAAATAAAAGCCCTCCAAAAACTCATATATGACCAGTTTTGTCTGATTTTGGATAGCTCTAAAAAGGAAACTCCTTGTTTCCACAAAACAATTTCAATTCAGATTGACAGTTCACTACCCCAGGGTGTCACTCAGCCAGTTTCAGGATGATCTGATGATGCATTACAAAATAAAAGCCCTCCAAAAACTCATATATGACCAGTTTTGTCTTTGATTTTGCATAGCTCTAAAAAGGAAACTCCCTGTTTCCACAGAACAATTTCAATTCAAATTGACAGTTCACTACCCCATGGTGTCACTCAGCCAGTTTCAGGACGATCTGATGTTGCATTACAAAATAAAAGCCCTACAAAAACTCATATATGACCAGTTTTGTCTAATTTTGGATAGCCCTAAAAAGGAAACTCCCTGTTTCCACAAAACAATTTCAATTCAGATTGGCAGTTCACTACCCCAGGGTGTCACCCAGCCAGTTTCAGGATGATCTGATGTTGCATTACAAAATAAAAGCCCTCCAAAAACTCATATATGACCAGTTTTGTCTGATTTTGGATAGCTCTAAAAAGGAAACTCCCTGTTTCCACAAAACAATTTCAATTCAGATTGACAGTTCACTACCCCAGGGTGTCACTCAGTCAGTTTCAGGACGATCTGATGTTGCATTACAAAATAAAAGCCCTCCAAAAACTCATATATGACCTGTTTTTCCTGTGATTTTGAATAGTTTTAAAAAGAGAACTTCCAAATGATTAATGAATGGAAGTTAAGAACAAGTGCACCACATAAGATTTAAAGAAAAAAAATCATGTTTTGGTAAATCATGTTCTGTGCACTTCAATAACTGTCTGGTTTGGTTCAGCTACAGAATCAGACATCAGAAGACTACAGAGAACGGTTCGGACTGCTGAAAGGATTATTGGTGCCCCCCTGCCTACCCTCCAAGAACTGTATACATCCAGAGTGAGGAAAAGGGCTCAGAAAATCACTCTGGA
>NW_015554069.1:345374-348613 GCF_001515605.1 Sinocyclocheilus anshuiensis
TGGTTTATATTTATGCATGTGTATTTTATTCACATCTCATTTTTATTATCTGTGTGTTGTTGTTGTCTCCGTGTACTGGAAGCTTGTGACACTATAACAAATTCCTTGTATGTGCAAACATACTTGGCAATAAAGCTCTTTCTGATTCTGATTCTGATGATTCTGATATATGGTAGCCTATACTAAGTTATGATTATGAGATAAAATATAAAAATTGTAAATTAAAAAAATTAAAAATATGAAATATAAAGTAAAAATGATAAGACACATATTTATCAGAGCAAAAGTCTAAATTATGACTTAAAAAGTCAATTGTGTCTTAAACGTGTAATTATGACTTTAAAAGTCAATTATGAGATAAGTCAAAATTATATAATCAGTCATAATTATAACACAACTTCACAAACGTATGACATAAAAATCATAGGTAGGACGTAAAAAGTCATAATTTCACCTTTTTAATCATATATTACTTAGTAGGACTATGTTGTAATTATAAATTAGTATGGCTTAACTTCGATAATTTCATCTTTTATGGCATAATTATGACCTGTCTAACATTTTGACTTAATATGTCATAACATCAACCTTTTCTCATTTTCACGACATAGTAATGCTCATAGTAATGTGTATTAATTATGCAGTACAATCATTTATAATGAAGACAATTTCACAATTTTAATTTGACAATTTTATTTTGTGTCAGCACTGAACAAAAATTATTCAGATATTGTGGTGATAAAAACACTAATATTAATAATAAATACAAAATAGTACAAAAAATACTATTCTTATTTGCCAAAATTCAGTGTTCTTGTTGACCGTTTAAATTGTTGTCAACAATTTAGCTTAATTTCTGATTACAATAAAAGTGAAGAGAAGAACTGGCAATACAATGGACTTGAACATATTTGATATTCTTTTCACTGCAGCTTATACTGGAAATGCAAACTCCATCACTGGCCGAATGTTTTCTGGTTAAAAGTGATCATTTAGAAATTGTTTTACTTATCTTCCAGGCCAGCCATGTCTTGGCTTGACATAACCAGGATGAGTTAGTGGACAGAGATGGGAATATGTGCTGGCAACTAGGAGGAAATTCAAACAGATGCAGTATAACAAGATGCAATCACACTAAATGTATTTTAGATGTGATATAAAGTTGATATGACAACATGTTCTTGTAGGAAGTCTGTGTTTCCCCTCAGCTGGCTTTTGTGTCTTTAGGGAAATTCATCTTAATTTACAATGTACTGTTTAACAAACATGTTTCTTGGATTCATGTTTTCCTTGCAGATGACATGACATGTTCAAATTAAAACATCCTCAGTGGTTTGCTCTTCAGTAGTTTTGATGTTTGAGTGGTAAACAGACTGATATTTCACAACACTGTCAGTATTTGTGTCTACATAGTCCTTTATTTGTTTTTATATATGTGTACTCTTGACAAAAACATTTGATGTTTTCTCTGAAAGCAAAATGGATTACTTTGAGCTGTTGACGTCCCAAAAACCAATAGAAGAATCATTTCAGTTCTGACACATTCACACACAAAGCTGGAGGTCATGTGATCTGTAATTAGCTCTTTAGCTTTTCACTAGAACACGTTCAAGACCAAAACCCATTGAGGACAAACAGCACTTACTCAAAAACATACAACGAGAACAAACTATTATTTCTACAGAATTTACTGTGAACCTTCCCTTGATCACAACATGACTAAACATCTAAACAGCAATGAAAATAACATTTTTACTTCTTTTGACTTTTCTTTCTTGAAAGGGGTCATGACATGGATTGTTTTATTATTTTAATGTTCCTTGAGGTTTACTTATAATGATAATAAAGTTTTTTGCACAAAACAACAACAGCAACAAATATGTGGGAAATGATAATTTTCAACCCTCATTCTGAACTTCTCTCAGAAACAGGTTGTTTTTAAGGGGCAGCTCCTTTAAGACTTCTTGTCCCACAGGATCTAAAACGAGCTGAGGGTTATTAAATGCTTTCTTATTGATGATGAGGACATTTTAGGTTATGAAACTTGCAGGATGCATTAACCATACAAAGACCTCTTCTGTATCAATAGATCAAGGGAAATTTGGTTATGCATGTCATGACTTTAATTTGGTGGCATAATCAGAGTAATAGAGTGATGCTTTTAAACCAGGATGTGTTTCAGAAGAACATCGCAGGCCTGCCTGTGCTTTTCATCAGATGCCTTACTGTGCTACTGATTAAGTAATAACTAGATCCATGTTTCCCTCTCAAAATACACACAACATGTTCAAAATCAAATGTACAGGTGAAAACAAAAAAAAGGTAATTGTTACACAACAGAGTGAAATATTAAAGCACAGCTAACAGGGAACATTCTTTCAAAGTTGTGAGCAAACATTCTTCCAGTATGTTTGTTCAAAGTTATTTGGTATTTATTAATGTTCTCGAAACGTCAGCACAAAAAACATTATTTACATTCATGGACATTTTATTCTGGAACGTTTTACTTTGAGTTACATGGGTCAAGGTTCAGTCAATCTATTCAATGTGAGGACACCACATCCAATTTCTATTATAGGCCTATTAAATACCCCTAAATTTCCTTCCACTTTTCTAATATGTTCTTAATTCTAGATTAAAATGAATGACTCTGAGCTAATAAATTATAGGAATATATTCAAACTCAGGCCAGCTGCTCCTAAACCACAATTCACTTACTTGACCTTTTTTCATGAACAGAATGAACATGAACAGAATGTTTGTTCCAAATTCTCTGGTATTTACTAATGTACTCAATACATTAGCACAAATGTTTTGGATGGACTATTGCTGCTTCTTTCAGAACGTTCCCATTCGAGAGTAACATTCGCATAATGTTTGCAGAATGATAACATGGAAAGTTTCCTTATCGTTCATATAACCTAGAGAAAAACGCTTTTAAAACATTAAAAAATCTGGACATTTTGAACGTTCAGAGGACATATTTTGTTAGCTGGGTTTGCTATCAAAATATATCAAGATCATCTGAGTGCAAGTAGTCAGGCTGTGTCAGAGGAGTGTGTCAGAGGCAATGTACACTTTAAATATAATTAAATTAAATAATATAAAAAAATTGTTGTGGCCGTTTTGGTCTTTGTTATAAGCGATGGTGTGCGAGTTAGTTTGTAAATAACCTTTGCCAGCAGGATGGGTTATTTGCACTGAGGCTAAATACAGAATCCAATATTTAATTTTGAATC
>NW_015554069.1:349554-372085 GCF_001515605.1 Sinocyclocheilus anshuiensis
TGGTTTATATTTATGCATGTGTATTTTATTCACATCTCATTTTTATTATCTGTGTGTTGTTGTTGTCTCCGTGTACTGGAAGCTTGTGACACTATAACAAATTCCTTGTATGTGCAAACATACTTGGCAATAAAGCTCTTTCTGATTCTGATTCTGATTCTGATCATATATGGTAGCCTATACTAAGTTATGATTATGAGATAAAATATAAAAATTGTAAATTAAAAAAGGCATATTTATGAAATATAAAGTAAAAATGATAAGACACATATTTATCAGAGCAAAAGTCTAAATTATGACTTAAAAAGTCAATTGTGTCTTAAACGTGTAATTATGACTTTAAAAGTCAATTATGAGATAAGTCAAAATTATATAATCAGTCATAATTATAACACAACTTCACAAACGTATGACATAAAAATCATAGGTAGGACGTAAAAAGTCATAATTTCACCTTTTTAATCATATATTACTTAGTAGGACTATGTTGTAATTATAAATTAGTATGGCTTAACTTCGATAATTTCATCTTTTATGGCATAATTATGACCTGTCTAACATTTTGACTTAATATGTCATAACATCAACCTTTTCTCATTTTCACGACATAGTAATGCTCATAGTAATGTGTATTAATTATGCAGTACAATCATTTATAATGAAGACAATTTCACAATTTTAATTTGACAATTTTATTTTGTGTCAGCACTGAACAAAAATTATTCAGATATTGTGGTGATAAAAACACTAATATTAATAATAAATACAAAATAGTACAAAAAATACTATTCTTATTTGCCAAAATTCAGTGTTCTTGTTGACCGTTTAAATTGTTGTCAACAATTTAGCTTAATTTCTGATTACAATAAAAGTGAAGAGAAGAACTGGCAATACAATGGACTTGAACATATTTGATATTCTTTTCACTGCAGCTTATACTGGAAATGCAAACTCCATCACTGGCCGAATGTTTTCTGGTTAAAAGTGATCATTTAGAAATTGTTTTACTTATCTTCCAGGCCAGCCATGTCTTGGCTTGACATAACCAGGATGAGTTAGTGGACAGAGATGGGAATATGTGCTGGCAACTAGGAGGAAATTCAAACAGATGCAGTATAACAAGATGCAATCACACTAAATGTATTTTAGATGTGATATAAAGTTGATATGACAACATGTTCTTGTAGGAAGTCTGTGTTTCCCCTCAGCTGGCTTTTGTGTCTTTAGGGAAATTCATCTTAATTTACAATGTACTGTTTAACAAACATGTTTCTTGGATTCATGTTTTCCTTGCAGATGACATGACATGTTCAAATTAAAACATCCTCAGTGGTTTGCTCTTCAGTAGTTTTGATGTTTGAGTGGTAAACAGACTGATATTTCACAACACTGTCAGTATTTGTGTCTACATAGTCCTTTATTTGTTTTTATATATGTGTACTCTTGACAAAAACATTTGATGTTTTCTCTGAAAGCAAAATGGATTACTTTGAGCTGTTGACGTCCCAAAAACCAATAGAAGAATCATTTCAGTTCTGACACATTCACACACAAAGCTGGAGGTCATGTGATCTGTAATTAGCTCTTTAGCTTTTCACTAGAACACGTTCAAGACCAAAACCCATTGAGGACAAACAGCACTTACTCAAAAACATACAACGAGAACAAACTATTATTTCTACAGAATTTACTGTGAACCTTCCCTTGATCACAACATGACTAAACATCTAAACAGCAATGAAAATAACATTTTTACTTCTTTTGACTTTTCTTTCTTGAAAGGGGTCATGACATGGATTGTTTTATTATTTTAATGTTCCTTGAGGTTTACTTATAATGATAATAAAGTTTTTTGCACAAAACAACAACAGCAACAAATATGTGGGAAATGATAATTTTCAACCCTCATTCTGAACTTCTCTCAGAAACAGGTTGTTTTTAAGGGGCAGCTCCTTTAAGACTTCTTGTCCCACAGGATCTAAAACGAGCTGAGGGTTATTAAATGCTTTCTTATTGATGATGAGGACATTTTAGGTTATGAAACTTGCAGGATGCATTAACCATACAAAGACCTCTTCTGTATCAATAGATCAAGGGAAATTTGGTTATGCATGTCATGACTTTAATTTGGTGGCATAATCAGAGTAATAGAGTGATGCTTTTAAACCAGGATGTGTTTCAGAAGAACATCGCAGGCCTGCCTGTGCTTTTCATCAGATGCCTTACTGTGCTACTGATTAAGTAATAACTAGATCCATGTTTCCCTCTCAAAATACACACAACATGTTCAAAATCAAATGTACAGGTGAAAACAAAAAAAAGGTAATTGTTACACAACAGAGTGAAATATTAAAGCACAGCTAACAGGGAACATTCTTTCAAAGTTGTGAGCAAACATTCTTCCAGTATGTTTGTTCAAAGTTATTTGGTATTTATTAATGTTCTCGAAACGTCAGCACAAAAAACATTATTTACATTCATGGACATTTTATTCTGGAACGTTTTACTTTGAGTTACATGGGTCAAGGTTCAGTCAATCTATTCAATGTGAGGACACCACATCCAATTTCTATTATAGGCCTATTAAATACCCCTAAATTTCCTTCCACTTTTCTAATATGTTCTTAATTCTAGATTAAAATGAATGACTCTGAGCTAATAAATTATAGGAATATATTCAAACTCAGGCCAGCTGCTCCTAAACCACAATTCACTTACTTGACCTTTTTTCATGAACAGAATGAACATGAACAGAATGTTTGTTCCAAATTCTCTGGTATTTACTAATGTACTCAATACATTAGCACAAATGTTTTGGATGGACTATTGCTGCTTCTTTCAGAACGTTCCCATTCGAGAGTAACATTCGCATAATGTTTGCAGAATGATAACATGGAAAGTTTCCTTATCGTTCATATAACCTAGAGAAAAACGCTTTTAAAACATTAAAAAATCTGGACATTTTGAACGTTCAGAGGACATATTTTGTTAGCTGGGTTTGCTATCAAAATATATCAAGATCATCTGAGTGCAAGTAGTCAGGCTGTGTCAGAGGAGTGTGTCAGAGGCAATGTACACTTTAAATATAATTAAATTAAATAATATAAAAAAATTGTTGTGGCCGTTTTGGTCTTTGTTATAAGCGATGGTGTGCGAGTTAGTTTGTAAATAACCTTTGCCAGCAGGATGGGTTATTTGCACTGAGGCTAAATACAGAATCCAATATTTAATTTTGAATCTCTCTCTCTCTCTTTCTCTAAACATAAATTACAGATAATATGATCAGGTAGCTAGACATCTAGAGCTTCATAGTGGACATTTAAAGATGCAGAGGAGGAGCCTGAAAATCTGACAGATATATAAGGAGTGTTTGTTTCAAACAGAACAACACAAATGGTGAGTTACTTTACAGAACATTCATAAATTTTAAATTTCAGACAAGCGTTTGTTATTTTTGTCTAGGTAAAACAGATCTCTGTTGTGATCTACTGAGGAAAGCCTGAGAAGTGGCAGTAAGTTCATCAATAACTCTACATTCCTAAAGATGTTTGCAGCTTCATTTCAGTGTGAAGTTAATCTCTTTCTCTCTGTCTCTGTAGATTATGTTGTTTTTGGTGGCTCTTCTTCCAGTTGTATTGGGCAATGACTGTAAATTCATGCCATTCGACTGCTCTGACATCTATAAGTCAGGACAAAAAATCAGTGGGATTTATCCCATCTATCCAACAGATGACGTTCCTGTCTGGGTTTATTGTCAGATGATCTCAGATGGGAACGATGAAGACAAAGGAGGATGGACGGTATGAATGTGATTTTAGATCATTAAACAATAAACACACATCAGAATATTCATTATGAATCATATATTCTATATAAACCCATCACAGGTGATTCAGAGGAGAGTGGACGGCAGTGTGAATTTCTATCAGCCGTGGAATCACTACAAGAGAGGATTTGGAAATGTGGAGAGTGAATACTGGCTGGGTAAGATCTCACAGTGTGTGTGCGTTTGTGTGGATGTTCATTTCCAGTGTTTGGTTGAACGTGTTCTTCACGTGTGTGTTTGTGTGGATGTTCATGTCCAGTGTTTGGTTGAACGTATTAGTGATCTGGAGAAACATTTCCAGAGACCACACTTTGTGATGGAACATCAACAACTGCAGCGGAGTCGTGAGCATTACCTGACTCAACCGTCTGCGGATCATTGTCAGCCACTACTGGGCCTTCACCATCAGGTACAGAGTCATCAGAGGATACAGAACAGTTATCAGAAACGTCATAATTTACAGAAAATACACTCTCGTCATCATTTTTTTCCACAATGTTACTCAAAGGGAGGAAATTTACACACAAAAGGTTTCTGTGTACCACCTTTAACTGACCAGATACAGGGTGTTTAATCTTGTAAATGTGGGTTTTAGGATCACGATCAACCACAGTATATACCACATTTTCCCACTTGTCTGAAAGTTTGCGCTTGCCGCGTTCACTTTTATTGGCTAATAGGACCCTGTCACCAACTTCAATTTTCACACCCTTATTTTTGCGATTGTACATGTGGGCTTGATGAGACTGTTCTTTTGAAGTGTTAGACTCCGCAACAGCAAGAGCATCCCTCAAATCCTTGCTCAGGGACTCTACGTACTTGGGAAGAGAGTCGTTCGAATCATTCCATAGTACGCTCTTGAAAACAACATCAATTGGCAGTCTCGGGGTGCGACCGAACATTAGATAGAAGGGAGGGTACCCCGTAGTCTCGTGCACTGTGCAGTTGTACACAAATGTTAATGTATGGAGCATCCGAGGCCAATCTTGCTTTGGTCGTGGTTCAAGGGCTCTAATCATGTTTCCCAATGTTCGATTAAATCTTTCTGTGATTCCGTTGCCCATAGGATGATATGGTGTCGTTTGTGACTTCTTAACACCAGAAAAATCAAGCAAATGCCTAATGAGCTCACTACAAAAATTGGCCCCCTGATCAGAATGAATGACACAAACTGGAATTGCCATTCTTAGCATAATGCTTTTGATCAGTAACAACTGTTCATATAAAGAACTGACAGGAAAAAGTGCTGCGCATATCACTCCTCCTTGATCATGACTCAAATGAAGTAAGTGCCTTTTACATTTCATCTTAGCAATTCCTACACACACATATTGACATCATACACTGAATTTAATACTTCAATACTTCAGACTAAGGACTGAAATAGACCATTTACCCAGAGTTTGCTTTCTGTTTTGAAATAAAGTGTTCATAGAAGAAATAAGGCGATTCACTGGCTTCAACAATCTGCCAAACTTTGACCTGCGACCCGGTAACTCAGTACCATCAACATCAGGGTCAGAATTACAGACATTACTTTCTTCAGGACTTCCCTGACAGACCGGGTGATCTGGAGAAACATTTCCAGAGATCACACTTTGTGATGGAACATCAACAACTGCAGCGGAGTCGTGAGCATTACCTGACTCAACCGTCTGCGGATCATTGTCAGCCACTACTGGGCCTTCACCATCAGGTACAGAGTCATCAGAGGATACAGAACAGTTATCAGAAACGTCATAATTTACAGAAAATACACTCTCGTCATCATTTTTTCCCACAATGTTACTCAAAGGGAGGAAATTTACACACAAAAGGTTTCTGTGTACCACCTTTAACTGACCAGATACAGGGTGTTTAATCTTGTAAATGTGGATTTTAGGATCACGATCAACCACAGTATATACCACATTTTCCCACTTGTCTGAAAGTTTGCGCTTGCCGCGTTCACTTTTATTGGCTAATAGGACCCTGTCACCAACTTCAATTTTCACACCCTTATTTTTGCGATTGTACATGTGGGCTTGATGAGACTGTTCTTTTGAAGTGTTAGACTCCGCAACAGCAAGAGCATCCCTCAAATCCTTGCTCAGGGACTCTACGTACTTGGGAAGAGAGTCGTTCGAATCATTCCATAGTACGCTCTTGAAAACAACATCAATCGGCAGTCTCGGGGTGCGACCGAACATTAGATAGAAGGGAGGGTACCCCGTAGTCTCGTGAACTGTGCAGTTGTACACGAATGTTAATGTATGGAGCATCCGAGGCCAATCTTGCTTTGGTCGTGGTTCAAGGGCTCTGATCATGTTGCCCAATGTTCAATTAAATCTTTCTGTGATTCCATTGCCCATAGGATGATATGGTGTCGTTTGTGACTTCTTAACACCAGAGAAATCAAACAAATGCCTAATGAGCTCACTACAAAAATTGGCCCCCTGATCAGAATGAATGCGGTCCGGGAAACCATAGTAGCAAAAGTAGTTATCCCAGAGCTTCTTTGCTACTGACTTAGCTTCTGCTGCTTTATTAAGGCGAAGCCAGTAGTCAACAGGATTTTCGCCATGTTTGGGCAATGTGCTGTAAAAGTCTGTGAGTGGCATGCTGGAGCAGGACGCTTCACTGAAGTGTTGCTTAAGTATGCTGTATATAATCTCAGGGTGATTTGTGCAGTCAAGCGCAGGGTTGCTGCGTAGGGCTACTTTCACAATGTCTTTGGCCCTTCCCATTAGATGACTAATAATCTCATCAGCCTGTTCAGTAATTTTGACATTTCTCTTCTGCAGGTAAACTTGCATCATCTCAACCTGTTCTTGAATGTCATACCTACCTAAACCATCCCCCCTAAACACTGGTGGGACTTTTTCATCTGATTTCAGAACGACATTCAACTGTGACAAATCAAGATTAGCACATTGAGAGCCTGTGGTGTTACTACCATCATTGGTTCTGGCAAATTCACCCACTGACAAAAGTTTGGCTGTGACTGAGTCACCAATTTGTCGGCCCAATTCTTTAACTAAAGCACCTAATTCACTGACATCTTGATCACTAGAACTTTCCACATTACATGGCTTCGGAGTAGAAGTAAGAGGGAGAGTCTTATGTACACCATGAGCCATATAATTTCTCCCATTACCAGCATGAATGTCAGTCTTACAGTCAAATTCACCCAACCCTGGCTTGTTATCAGAAAACTGCATCAGATATTTCCCCCGTCCAATCCCAAGAAAAGAATTATCTGCACCACCCTCAGCCATTTTTTTCAAATGTAAAATACTCAGAACGTTCTAAGCTAAACTCAAAAGTCAGATTAATCAATCAGTCTTCTCTTCACTTATCTGTAGTCCAACGTTTTCTTTTTCGAAAGTCCCCCCGAAAAAAGTGTCTTTAACTGGAGAATCTGGCAACCACAACTCGACCGAATGAAGAACGCGACGTCCACGCTGCTCTCCACTGTAGGCCTTGTCGTCCCCCCGGAGATCGGCTTTGCGTTGATCACAAACGGGAATCACGGCACCATTGTAACTCTACTTTTCTGGTTCTTTCTTTCGACCCTTCCGGAAAGGACAACACGGAGTCGTAGGCTGAGCTCACTCATCGCATTTACTGGAATATATGAAATGACACCAAACAGACATGAAATACAGCTCATCCGGTCTCATAACATTCTCCTCAACGGCTTTCATGCGACTCATTTACCAGTTCAACAAACAATAAATCCGTTTTTCCATAATTAAGAGCTCAATTTCTTTTTCTGTTGTTTTCTGAACATAGAAAATATAACATCATAAGAACATTAGTACATCATACCTGGAATATATGAAATGACACCAAACAGACATGAAAAGTTCTTCATGTGTGTTTGTGTGGATGTTAATGTCCAGCTTTGGTTGAACGTGTTCTTCATGTGTGTGTTTGTGTGGATGTTCATGTCCAGTGTTTGGTTGAACGTGTTCTTCATGTGTGTGTTTGTGTGGATGTTCATGTCCAGTGTTTGGTTGAACGTGTTCTTCATGTGTGTGTTTGTGTGGATGTTCATGTCCAGTGTTTGGTTGAACGTGTTCTTCATGTGTGTGTTTGTGTGGATGTTCATGTCCAGTGTTTGGTTGAACGTGTTCTTCATGTGTGTGTTTGTGTGGATGTTCATGTCCAGTGTTTGGTTGAACGTGTTCTTCATGTGTGTGTTTGTGTGGATGTTCATGTCCAGTGTTTGGTTGAGCGTGTTCTTCATCTGTGTGTTTGTGTGGATGTTCATGGCCAGTGTTCGGTTGAACGTGTTCTTCATGTGTGTGTTTGTGTGGATGTTCATGTCCAGCGTTTGGTTGAACGTGTTCTTCATGTGTGTGTTTGTGTGGATGTTCATGTCCAGCGTTTGGTTGAACGTGTTCTTCATGTGTGTGTTTGTGTGGATGTTCATGTCCAGCGTTTGGTTGAACGTGTTCTTCATGTGTGTGTTTGTGTGGATGTTCATGTCCAGCGTTTGGTTGAACGTGTTCTTCATGTGTGTGTTTGTGTGGATGTTCATGTCCAGCGTTTGGTTGAACGTGTTCTTCATGTGTGTGTTTGTGTGGATGTTCATGTCCAGCGTTTGGTTGAACGTGTTCTTCATGTGTGTGTTTGTGTGGACGTTCATGTCCAGTGTTTGGCTGAACGTGTTCTTCATGTGTGTGTTTGTGTGGATGTTCATGTCCAGTGTTTGGTTGAACGTGTTCTTCATGTGTGTGTTTGTGTGGATGTTCATGTCCAGTGTTTGGTTGAACGTGTTCTTCATGTGTGTGTTTGTGTGGATGTTCATGTCCAGTGTTTGGTTGAACGTGTTCTTCATGTGTGTGTTTGTGTGGATGTTCATGTCCAGTGTTTGGTTGAACGTGTTCTTCATGTGTGTGTATGATCAGGGCTGGAGAACATGTACCAGCTGACACGCAACAGTAAGTACATGCTGAGAGTGGATCTGGAAGACTTTCTTGGAAGGAAAGATTTTGCTCTGTTCTCATCCTTCTCTGTGGGTCCTGAAGCTGATGGGTATAAACTGCATGTTTCAGGATTCAAGGCTGGAGGAGCAGGTAGGACACTGTCATTCATACTCATTTCTTCACAATTATCAATTGAGTAAATGCACACTTGTTCATATACTTTTGATTGTTTTTTCTTGACGTCACATTTCAGTGAAATATTCTTCATGTCCACATCGTAAATTTTATATATTTGTCTCATTCTTCAAAATAACATTACATAAAATGTTTACATTTTTCAAATATACATTAAATAATGAAGAACGAGAGCCTGTTACAAATTATGTTAGTGCCAAAACTGATGCTCTTCATCTCTGCAGGCGACTCTTTAACCGAACACAGCAATCAGAAATTCTCTACCTTTGACAAGGATCAAGACTCTAATGCAACTAACTGTGCCAGACAGTATCTCGGGGGATTTTGGTACAAAACGTGTCACGCAGCAAACCCCAATGGTGTGTATTTATGGGGTGAAGATTCCACTCATTATGCCATTGGAAATATATGGAAGACCTGGAAGAACAGTTTCACTGTTGGTATGAAATCCATCATCATGAAGATCAGACGTGTATCTTAGACCTCTGAAGCAACATTACAGTGTTTCTCAAAAACAAAATACAAATCAATCAAATTAAGGTTTAAGGGTTTCCTTTCCTCTGTAAACTGTGTAACTTAGTAAATCTGTTGTGTTGTGTACTCTCATCAATTATTTATTTATTTTTTTGTTTTGGGTCACTTTTTTTTAAATTTACAGCGGAAACAAATCAACAATACACTTCAATAAATTGCAGCAATGAAAGGCATTATGTGTTGTTGTAGATTTTTCTCCACAATAGACATCAGAAACAATAAATGAGGAATTCAGCTCAACTGCTCATAAACTGAAAACTTTCCCTATAAATACAACACTTTATATGGTAAATCAACAACATTTTTTAAACAGATATTCCCATTTATTAGTAAACTAAAGTCAAAATTTTACATCATGTTTTGTATCTATTGTTAATATATATATATATATATATATATATATATATATATATGCAACTTTATAACTTTATCATTTAGTCCCATCTTTTTTCTGACCTCTCCTCTATCATTGCGCAGTCTTGTTAATAAAAACATAGACAGTTACTCTGTTGTATTTCAGGTAGCAATATGAAGCCAGGCTTCTTTGAACATGTCACATAGCTAATTTATTAACAGTTCTTAACACACATACATCTAGTGCTCATTGGTGTTTGTTCACAAAAAAGAGCAAGTGTTTTTGCTGTTTAGATTACAAGAACGCTTTGTTAGTTTTAGGAAATTTCCAACTTCAGTTGATAGTAAACTGTAATGTGCTGTTGAATGTTTAAGCCTGTGATTGGCTGCAGAATGGGGTGTGGTCGCTGTTGAACATGCAGGGGGTAGAGAGCGGATGCAAGCTCTATGTCAGTGGTTTTCAATTCCAGTCCTCGCGCCTCCCCGCTCTGCATATTTTGCATGTCTGTCTTGTTTAACACACCTGATTCAGATAAACAGCTCGTTAGAAGAGAGCTACGTGTATGAACTGTGTTCTGATTGATATGCCTTGCGTTCCATTCGGAAGGGCTCATCCCTAATCCCTTCAAAGGGTTTACCCTCCGGAGTGAGAGCTTCGAAGGGTTGAAGGGTGTAGGGTGTAGGGGTTTTCAATTCCAGTCCTCGCGCCTCCCCGCTCTGCATATTTTGCATGTCTGTCTTGTTTAACACACCTGATTCAGATAAACAGCTCGTTAGAAGAGAGCTACGTGTATGAACTGTGTTCTGATTGATATGCCTTGCGTTCCATTCGGAAGGGCTCATCCCTAATCCCTTCAAAGGGTTTACCCTCCGGAGTGAGAGCTTCGAAGGTTTGAAGGGTGTAGGGGACCAAACAACTGTTTCTTGAAAGTCGTCATCACGTGCTAACACGGAGCCACCGTCATCATGCAAAGAATCTGCGCAAAGGATCATGGGAGCCCGAAGTGTCCATCAGTTGTACCCTTCGAAATCCTTCATTCATTAATAAAGATCAGTATCCTTTGGGCTTTGACTTTGTAGTGAATAACTTTTATGTAGATGATGGTGTTACAAGTGTACAGACAACAGAGGATGCAATTCAGCTTGCTCGAGAAGCTCGAGAACTTTGTGATATTGGTGGTCTTAGACTTCAAAAATGTGTGTGTAATGATAAAGCTGTCTTGGAAAGTATCCCTCCTTCAGAACGTGCTAATGATATAAAAGAAAATGATCTTTCGTTTGACGATTCCTTGATAGAGTGAACACTAGGAATTCAGTGGAATGTGGAACTTGACTGTTTTAAGTTTGATGTTTGTCTCAAGGAGCAGCCAGCAACTCGACGTGGAATCTTGTCTACGATTGCATCATTGTATGACCCATTAGGTTTTTTAGCTCCATTCATCCTTCGTGGAAAGAAGATACTTCAGGAAGTATGTAGACAGGGTACAGGTTAGGATGACACACTGAGTTATGAGTTGCAGCCAAGGTGGGAGCGCTGGAAAAGGGATCTGAACAACTTGAAAGTTACTCTTCTCCACACATATGTTCCTTCTGTGTTTGGAAGGGTGAAAGAAGTGGAGCTGCATCATTTTTCGGATGCTAGTTCTAGTGGGTACGGGCAGTGCTCATATCTGAGATAAAAAAATGAAAGAGAAGATGTTCATGTTGCTCTTGCAATGGCAAAGTCTTGTGTGTCCCCGATAAAGATTACAACTATTACGAGGTTGGAGTTAACAGCTGCAGTTGTTTCAGTAAGTGTCAGTAGAATCCTTAAAGAAGAGCTTCAATATACAGACATTACCGAATTTTTCTGGACCGACTCTAAGGTTGTTCTGGGATACATCAATAATGAGGCCAGACGATTCCACACGTTTGTTGCTAACAGAGTACAAAAGATTCATTTAAGCACTGTGCCGCAGCAATGGAGATATGTTCCAACAAAAGATGTCTCAAGAGGTCTCATCGTGGATGAACTGATCTCGTCTAACTGGTTCACGGGGCCAGTGTTCTTGTGGAATAAGGAAATTGCCCTCCCATCTAGTGAAGTTCCAGAATTACAACTAAGTGACTCTGAAGTCAGAAGTTTTCAAACATTTAACACAAAGGCAGTGGAGCAGGGAACTATTGTAAATCGCCTGTGCAAGTTTTCATCTTGGTCTCATGTGGTCAGAGCAATTGCACGCATTCAACAACAAATTAACAAGGATAAATCAAGCAGTCTTTCTACAGTTGAGGAGAGAGAAAGTGCAGAGTGCCTAATAGTCAAACTTCTACAAAACCATGTGTTTCACACCGAACGTAAAGTGTTAAGTAAAGGTGCCCAGTTGTCATCTCACAATGAACTGTACAGCCTTGACCCATTTCTTGACTGACGGTGTGCTTCAGGTTGGAGGACGACTTGGTAACTCTTCTCTTTGCCATTCACTTAAACATCCCGGAATTATTCCCAAAAACCATCATATTACAAGGTTGATCATAGCTGATTGCCATGAAAGAGTTAAGCATCAAGGTAAAGGGTTTACCATCAATGAAATCCGTTCAAAGGGTTTTTGGATCCCTGGCATTAATCATGCTGTAGCATCTTATGTGCGTAATTGTGTCACCTGTAGAAAACATAGGTGACCAATGGAAGAGCAAAGGATGGCTTACTTGCCTTCAGAGAGAGTGAATCCCTCGCCCCCATTCACTTACTGTGGTATGGACTGTTTCGGTCCATTTTCTGTGAAACCAGGACGAAAGGTGTATAAAAGATATGGATTGATCTTTACCTGTCTTTCTTCCCGTGCCATTCACATTGAGATGCTTGGTTCTTTGTTAACAGATTCTTTCGTTAATGGCTTATGTTGCTTTATTGCCTTACGTGGAGCAGTTCGGCAGATTAAATCTGATCAAGGAAGTAACTTTGTGGGTGCAAAGAATGAGTTAACTAAAGCCCTCAAGGAACTTGACATTGAGAAGCTGAATTATTTCTTAGCTGAGAATCAGTGTGACTTTGTCTTGAACGCACCAGGTGCAAGTCATACAGGAGGTGTATGGGAATGACAGATTAGGACTGTTAGAAGTGTTCTTCAGTCTACACTTTTGATGGCTTCAGAACGAATTGATGATTCCTCTCTAAGAGCATTCTTTTATGAAGCAATGTCAATTGTAAACAGTCGTCCACTCATTGTCGACAATTTAAGTGATCCAAATAGTCTTGAACCAATAACGCCAAATCATTTTCTTACAATGAAATCCACTATTGCTTTACCCCCTCCAGGGAAGTTCACTAGATATCTATATGCCAGGAAAAGGCGCCATGTCCAATATCTTGCTGAACAATTTTGGAGTAGCTGGCGCAAAGAATATCTTTCTAATATTGCTGTTAGACAGTGCTGGCATACCCCTAGGAGAAATCCGTTAGTAGGGGATATAGTGATCATCAAGGACAATGATCTACCCAGGCATAAATGGTCTTTAGGTAGGGTTGTAGAAACTACCATAGATTCAGATGGGCTTGTGAGGAGAGTTCGGGTTCATCTTGGCGATACAAATTTTGGGGAAATCTGGAGAGTCTTAGTAAGCTTTCCGTAATTGAATGTCCAGTCCAGAAGTTGGTTTTACTGTTGGAGGCTTGTTCCTTTTTTTGTTTGTTTTTTCTTTGTTGTTTTCTTAACTATGTATTTTTATATGCATTTTATTGTGGGTCGTGGTATTTTTGAAATCATTCGTGTATTGTGACTCATGATTTGGTGGGAGTGTAAAGGACTGCCAATTTGTTAAACCGAATATATGAAGTCTGCATTGCGTTGCATTGACCCTTTTGTACGGAGCAGCTAAATGACTTTTATTTTGAAATGAACTTAACGCGCAAATCGGACTGTATAAATCGCGACCCATTTCCGCCATTTGGGTGTGTGTGTGCATCTCACTGAAAAGGGTAATAAGGTAAATGATTTTGTACATTGTATGGTGTGTAATGTAATGTCCGGTTTCGTATTTGGTTTATGTATTGTTTGTTTCGGTTTTTGTTTTGTGTGTTCGTAGTTCTTACAGTGTCTACTTGAATGTCAACGGATTAAACATTTCGGAAACATCAGTTAAGGAGCATTGACCATCATTTCAGTAGGGTAGCAACAAGTCCAAATCAATCTCCAGTTGATATTCTCAAAATGGTTATTCCAGAAGTACATCGAAGTGTTGCAGGGCAGTGAATCAAACATCTAAAAAAATGTATTATTACATTTTCTATCTTTGATATCAATACCGTTTAATAAGATCTCTTTTTTTAAATGTTGATTGCTTAGATTCACTAAATCCCTTTAAAAGCCTCACAAATCCTGCTGGTATTGCATCAATTACAATACTATATTCACGCGGAGGTATTGGAATACCAAATTTCTCTAAAAATTCAGTATATGTAAGTAAATATCCTTCATTATTTATCAACTGTGAGACCATTAGAATACCATTTTTAACCCAATTAGTATAGAAAATTGATTTGTTCTTATATTTAACATATTTATTGCGAAGGATCCATCTGATGTATCCTTCATTTGCCTGTGAAACAGAGGGCGCATTTGAAGTCGCACTAGAATTGCGGCAGCCTTCGTTGCGCTGCAGTGATGCAATCAGCCTTCAAATGTGCTGTTCGAATTACGCAGCCTTTAGCTATGTCCGAAACCCCTCCCTATCCACTATATAGTGCACTATATCGGGTGTCAGCCATTTGTAGTGCTGTTGCTGAAGCATTATTTCCCACAATCCAATGCGGAGAACTGGCGAGCTGGAAGAGAGAGCGGGAGCGAGCGAGTTTGAATGAGAGATGGCCTTTACATCTTTCTTATTTCTGCTTTAACGTTTATTTCATACATTATATTAAAATATGTTGTGTAGGCAATCACTCAGTTTAATATTTTACAAATTTACTGAGGTGGCATCGTTGTTAACTTACAAAAATGATGATAATTTGGTGGATAATTTAAAAATGTTTGTTAATCACCTGTAGGTAGCGTATTCATTCTGATATAAAATTAACGGTCGCCTGAGGGAACTCTACGACCACTATCTTATCTGAGCTCAAAATGCTGCTCGGGAGAGTGTCAAGATACTAAATACATCAAATTATGAACGTGTTAATGTGTGTTTATTTTTGTTCTCAGTATTTTAATAGTATGATATGAACATAAAAGCATTACAAAACAAATTAATAATATACCATCAATGAAACCACAAAGCTGACGCGGAGGTATGTATAATTACAATAAAGTAATTTTGAGTGTTATTGCTATTAATATTATTTACATGTAATATAAAAGTACATATGTGCCGAAGATGTTTTTGCAACAGCTCCAAGTCTCACGAGCAGTGTATACGTCACCGTCCGAATCCGTTCACTTATTTCGCTCATTCCTTTTTGATATAGACCACTCAACTGCCACACACTATATAGGGATTAGTGAATGAGTGAAAGAGTGAGCGATTTCGGACACAGCTTTTAAATTGGGACGCAGCTAAAATGTGCAGTGTTGAAGGGCGCCCAAGACCAGGGTTGAGAAACCCTGTGCTTGATGATGGTTGATTAAATTTGGAAATAAACACAGACTAAAATGTGCAACCTTAGCCGTCATACCTGCTGTCTTAATTAGTTTGTTTACTAATTTGAGTACTCCGAGGGTGTTGTTGACCAACTCCATATAAAACACTTCAGAAAGCCTGTTTTTTTGCACTGTCTGCAGATTACTGTAATATGGTCATTCCGTGTTATATTCCAGCAGGCACCGAACGTCTATGTAACGTCAGTTTGACGTTGCATTTTGGTTGAAAATGAAAATCGGGTTGACGTCAATATTTGATGTCAGTTTGACGTTGACTTAACATTGGATTTTGGTTACACAACCTAAAAACAACAAAATATCAACGTCAGCTGACGTCGGTGGACATCAATTTAACATTGACATTAGACGTTGAATTTACATTGAATTTTGGTCACCCGACGTCGCAACCAAAATTTAACCAAGTATCAACGTCTTATGACATTATTGTGTGCCTGCTGGGATCAACCAAATTTCAAAAACTTCCCCAGCTCAAATCTTTGATTTTGCTAATATTTTAAATTTTTTTCTGGAGAAAGATAGACACATATACTGATGAAAGCCAAAATATTAAATGCGATGGACAAATATTTACTGAGTATTTTGTAGAGGGGGGTCAAAATGACATTCTGCTTTAAATAAGCATTGAATATTTTTGCTTATGTCTATCTTTCTTCTGCTCTCATCTGCTGGTCAAATAGAAGAAGTGCACCTACACTGTAAAAAAAAATCAGTATCAAATTTTGAAATTTGTCAACTTATTTTTCTACTTTTTACCCATTGTCATTTGTTCAATTTATTTGAATTGACAAAATTCTCTCTGACTCTCTGATCACTCTTCTCAGACCTCTAATCGCCTCCACTTGTGATTAATAACACTCAACTTAAGGACTGTATTGATACTCACAATCATTGTATTGAACATATGGACCTCATCAGTGGCATGCACAGACCTCTAGAGGGGCAAGGGAAAAATCTGAGAGAAGAGAAATTGCGGTACAGGGAGTGGGGGAGTGGGGTTAAGGGGGTGGACCCCCTTGGTTGAAATCACGATTTAGGGGCACCTAGACTGAAAGACACCTAGCACAGAACTGAAAGGGCATTTTAGTGTTGTGATTAAAGGGGCATGGGCTTGAGACCTGAGCAGCAGCTATGCTAAGATGCTTTTGTTTAGCTTGCTGTGTCTGGGATGTGGGAGTGCAGCAGGTGTGAGTAGTGAAAAAATGAAATGCAGATTAATTTATATGGATTCTGAATGAGCCAAGTGGAATGGATTTGAGGAAGCAGCAGCATGGTCAAGTCTGTAGCTAAAACACGGAATGGAGTTTAATTTATTAGGGCATTCCTCAAGTGGAATGGATTTGCCTGACGGCGCTCTGAAAAGTGAACAGACATATGCACTGAATTAGAAGTGAGTGGAGAATAAAAGTGATGGGTCCAATATTATTGGTCTTAAAAAATGGGAGGGTCTTGTCCCACCCATATACAATGGTTCCGATGCCCATGGTATGAGGACAGATGAATCATACATAGATTAAACACAGTAGCCCACCTACATAATATTTAGACTACCACAACATTCTTATATTACTGCACATTATTCAGAAGGTCTACCATTCAGAAAATTTCCATTCAGGGAAATATCAAAAACTTAATTTTTTCCCCCCAAATGTTAAATTCTTAAACAACAAAATATTGAATGCAATCTTTATTTACCCTTTATTAGAACCCTTTATTAGCTGAATTAAACCTGACATGATTATTCTATATTCCAACCATCAAAAGTTGCAAGAAAATAATTAATATGTTGTTCCCTGATTGCTGTTCACCAAACTTTGTGACATTTTGGGTAAAATGCTAAATTTGATAGTTTATGGCTAATCTTTAACCAAGAAAAAAATGTACACCAGAAATTCACCAACAAGTTGAAATACACAGTTAGAAAAATACAAGTATAAATGTGGGTATACATTGAACTAATTTCACCTTTCCTGTACTTATACGTCCTTTTATTTAGACATCCAAAAAACAATTGTCATACTTATTTGTAATGTTACTATGACTTAATATTTTAAAATAAGTATACTTTACTTTATATAATTCAGTATTTTTCTTGTATCCTCACTAGAGTATACTTCAGTCTGAGTTGATCACTGAGCTCAAAGTGTAGAATCAGACCAATGTTCAAAAGTGGTAAAGCTTCTCTTCCCGAAGAATTGAGATGAATTTAGCTTTCATAGTGTCGTCATGCTTACGTATAATCTCACAGATCTTTCTCATGCCGTCCTGACTGGTTAAACTCTGTGTGATTTCTGAATATTGTTCCTCATGGATTAGTTGCTGCTGAAGCAGTTTATCTGCAATGATCTGGACATTTGTAACTCTCTGAATGAGATCTGGCCAGTGGTCATTAAAATATCTTGCTTTATCTGCCTCACTCTTCAGACGTGACTCGTCTCTCTGTGGATGAATCTGATCAAGTTCATCTTTCTCAATTGTTGCAGTCCAGACCTCCTCCTTACCCTGTCCTCTGGTAAGAGTCATTTGAAGATCGTTCTCCAGACATGTCTTGATCTTGAAGAAGTTTGGGTCAGTTTCTCTTCTGAGTGTGATCCCTTCTTTGGGATGGACAGAGGCACCAGGAACATCAAGAATGTGTGGCGTTTTCATTCGAAATGGCCTGTCAGGTCTGGGGTGCATGATCGAATAACTTGACTTTTCAATCTTCTCAACCTTTTCTTTTGCACGAGCATCAAATGGAAATAAGTAGACATGTAGAATGAGAGGAACTCTAGAGCGCATATAGAGAAGAAGATCGCAGTGTTCGTCCCATCCCATTATCCATCTTATAATGATTGTTTTAATAGAGAAGGATGGTTGGACTATCTTGGCATGGAATCGTGTCAGCTGAACAGGTTCTACAGTTATTCCTTCGTCTTCTACACTGAGAACTTGCACAGCATCTCTGAGGGAAGCTTCAGACTCTCCTAAACAGATGTAATGTGGCAGATGAACTTCCTCCAGTTTCCCTGAGATCACCGTCACGTCCATCACTGGAGCGATTCGTTTGCACTGCAGCCTCTCCAGCTCTGCGTTGAGGAACTGACCGTCTACAGTTTGATACTTAAGAGTGATGTCACAATCACAGACCCATCTCATCCTGGTCCTGACACACTCGTAACGGCCTGGTCGAGTGCTGAACATGAACTTTGACTCTCCTTCATCTGTACAGACTGACGGCTCAATCTGAACCCACTGATCTGGATCAGCTATATGAACACAAGCCTGACACTTCAGCAAAGGGTGAATATTGAGCCCAGATGGTTTGAGGACCTGAAGACAGAATGAAAGAGAGATATTTTTGATTTACAAACAAGGTACAAAATTAAATATAAACTAATAAATTAGATCCAGAAAATCTTAGCCTTCCAACTAAATTAGACATAGAGGAATTATTATGATTAGAAGATCTAACATCACATTATTTCAGATATTGAATTTAACTATTAGTCACATTCTGGATAAACAGTATAATTTACGCACCCGGTGGTTTGTGTATCATGGTTGTTTGTGTGTGGTTTGTGTATGAATTGGCTGTGTGCTGTGTTTGGATCCAATGTGAGATCACAGGAATCTGAAAATAAGAAGAGAGAAACATCTATAGCACAACAACCATTAGAGATAGGTGAGGTTGAGCATAAGGGTTTGTAGACCTACACTTTCGTAGTCCTGCTGTCATCATGATTTGTCCTCCATGATCCACACTATAAACACACAAACACAAATTTGAACATCATCTTTCATGTTGATTGTCATTACAGTCATCACAGGTAGTAGGGTTTACTGCCATGCACTGTACGATTTATTATAAGTAAAAAGTGGTAAAAAAAAAAGGTATAAAAACTAAGCTACTACTGTATGTTTATAACACTAAAGACGTCTGCTTATGATGATGTCACAGACAAAATAATGCAGATGCACATACACTAATTAGTTATGCTAAAATTAAAAATGTATAGAAAACAAGAGATTATCTAGTTTGTGTTTCCCATAAGGATGTTTATCCCAAAACTCCCAGCCGTCACACTTGTGACGCTCCATTAGGCAGTTGGCAAGAGTTGGTAATGAACAGAACATTTACATTTACAGTTATTCATTTGGCAGACAGTTTTATCCAAACAACTTGCAGTTGAGAAATACAACAAGCGATTTACCATAACATGGCAATAAACACGAGGAGTGCCATGAGGTTTCCGTCATCGTTCAAAATAGTAAATGAGAGCATAGAAAAAAGTAAAAGTATTTTTTTATGAAGATGCAGTTAAATGCTCACGGAAGAGATGGGTTTTCAATTGTTTCATGAAAACTGAAAGGGATATGGTTGTCCTGATGGAGTTAGGTTTTACCGACCGCAGGCTTCTGGAGGGGAGGTAGATGCATATAGCTGTTCTATAGGCAAGCACCAATGACTTGATGTGAGCCATGACTAGAAGCCAGTGCAGATGGATGAGAAGCGGTGTGACATGGGCTCTCTTTGGCTCATTGAAAAAAGATGTGCTGCTGCGTCCTGAATTATTTGCAAAGGTCTGATTGCACATGATGGAAGTCCAGCCAGAAGATTATTGCAATAGTCCAGCCTCGAAATGATGAGGGCATCATGTTCTTTTAGAAAGGGCCCTATCTTTCTAATGTTGTGCAGAGAGAACCTGTATGATTGTGCTGTTTTGTAAATATGATTTTTAAAGATCAGCTGATCATCATCTTGATAATCCCAAGATTCCTGGCTAAACTCGATGGGATTATCATTGATGAACCTTGCTGGATGGTAAACTGGTGCTGTACGGATGGGGTGGCTGGGAATATGAGAAGCTCCCTCTTTGCCAGGTTAAGATGCAGGTGATGCTCTTTCATTAATGCCAAGATGTATGCGCTGCATAGTCACATTAAGCGCAGCACTGTGTTCATTTACATGTGAGCAGCTAATGATCCAGTGTTCTCAGCAACTCAGTTCACTGTAAATGCTGCAAACTCCATCTCAGCATGTGTAGCGTTTAACATGCATTCGGGTATGATAGCTTTGATTCATTATTCATTCAACAGAAAAAGATTACTCTGTGATGTGTCTCCATCCACCTGTATTCCTCCTCTGGTGGAGGGCCATCTGAGATGTTTTCTCAGAGTGACCGTGAAGAAATGTTTTGCAAAGATTGTCGGTGGGGGGAGTGAATGACCAGCGCTCTCTTCCACCCTCAATACCATGACTAAGGTGAGACGCTTGAGCAAGGCACCGAACCCCCAACTGCTTCCTGGACGCCGCAGCAAAAATGACTGCCCACTCCTCCAGGTGTGTGTTCACTGCTGTGTGTGTGCACTTGGATGGGTGAAATGCAGAGCACAAATTCCAAGTATGGGTCACCAGACTTGGCCACATGTCACGTCACTTGATTTATTTTCACATGATTTATTTATTTTTCTTGTCGACAGATGAGTACAGAATGTTACTAGTTTTTTAACATGAAATATTTGATTTATTTTCACATGATTTATTTATTTTTCTTGTGGACAGATGAGTACAGAATGTTACTAGTTTTTTAACATGAAATATTTATAAATTTGTTGCCAACCTCCCTCCAATGCATGCATCTTGGTTATTGTTGACAGGTTCTCTAAAGCAGAACTGATGTTTCTATTTGAATTTCTATGTACATTTAGGAATTTAGCAGATGCTTTTATTCAAAGCGACATAGGACAATAGAAGCAATCAAAACCAACAAAAGAGCAATAATATGCAAGTGCTGTGATAAGTCTCAGTTAGCCTAACACAGTACACGTAGCAAGTTTTTTTTTATATAATAGATAAAAAGAAAACAAGTAAATAGACGAGAAAAAGATTAGAGAAGATTAGTGCTAGAGAGTCTCTTTTTTATAATAATAGAATAGAAAAAGAATAGAGAACGTTACATTTCCATTTCCAATTAGTCATTTAGCATACGCTTTATCCAGGGGCTGACTGGAGCTAAAAAGTGGCCCTGGACTTTTTGGCACAGAGCGGCCCACCACACCATAAACCCACCAGCTCATTAGAGCTATTTTTAACACCACTTACTAACATACAAATACAACACAATACAGAAATATATATTTTTAATTATTATCATTAACATTAATGAATGACCGTCATACTACTTTACATTATAATTTGTCTTTCCTGGTGTATATGGCAATTTGTAAATAATATTTTTTACAAATCTCTTAGAGGGACAGTTTAATATCACTAAAGTTAAATGCCTATACCATAATATCAGTCCATATAACAATGCTCTGCTGAATTTTCAGCATCATTACTCCAGTCTTCAGTGTCACATGATCTTCAGAAATCATTCTAATATGCAGAATTGCTCGAAAAACATTCATGATTAATTATCACTGTTGAACACAGTTGTGCTGCTTCATATTTTTGTGGAAAATGTGATACTGAACACACCATTCATTCTAGAGTAAGATTTAAAATAATAATAATAATAATAATACTTTTATTCAACAAGGTTGCATTAAATTGATTTAAGTGACAGTAAAGATATACTTATTACAAATTATTTATATATACACAATTTTGAAAACGGCTGATTGGTCTAAATTAGTCTACTCCACCAAGCTACTGTTATAAGCATGAGCCCCGTCAGACTGGTCGTGGCGGCGGTGTTGCAACAATATATAGTGATATTCTCAATGTTACTCAGAAGACAGGATACAGGTTTAACTCATTTGAAATACTTCTACTCAATGTTACACTGTAAGGTATGCAAAATAAATCTATCGTATCTCTTGCTCTGGCTACTGTGTATAGACCACCAGGGCCATATACAGATTTCCTAAAAGAATTTGCAGATTTATTAACTATATGGCTCCGCATTATCGTCTGGGCAGAACTATTATTCCAGCCAACAAAGACAGATTCACAAATAATGCCGAGTTCACACTGCACGATTTTAGCCCGATTTTTCACTCGCCGACAGGTGTTGCGAAATCGCCGACAAATGCCCGAAATCGGAGGCAAATCGGTGCTCGTTCACGCGAGTGACAATCACGCAGTGTGA
>NW_015554069.1:372246-374313 GCF_001515605.1 Sinocyclocheilus anshuiensis
TTTAAGTTAGTGTGAACAAGTCATTTCCTGTTGCCAGCAGGTGGCGCTATAATTATAACTGAATATTGGCCTTTAAATGTGTTCAGGCCAGAACTCTTAGAAAACGTGTGAAGTTTTGGGCAGATTGGACATTGAAAAAGGAAGTTGTTGTAACTCATGCATACATAGTATTAATAGCATGCTTTAACACTTAGTAAGTGTTGCTAGCATTTTTGAGCATATATTAGCATGTTTAGCACACAATGGCATATTTTACTGTGTTGCTAATAGTGCATCACAGTGTAAAACATGTCACTTCCTGTTGCCAGTAGGTGGTGCTATAACTATAACCAAATATGAGCATGTAGATGTCTTCAGGCCAGGACTCTGATCAAACATGTGAAGTTTGAGGCAGATTAGACATTGTATGCATGAGTTATAGAAACTTTCTGTTTCACTGCATTAATAGCATGCTTTAACACTTAGCTAAGTGTTGCTAAAATGTTTTAAAATGCTTCTAGCATGTTGCCAGCCTATTTAACACTTGCTGACGCTTTTTATTATGTTGCTAGGAGTCCATAACAGTGTTAACCATGACACTTCCTGTTGTCAGCAGGTGGCGATATGAGTACAACTGAATTTGCTAGCATGTTTTAGTATGTTTCTAGCACATTGCCAGCCTATTTAATACTTGCTGACACTTTTTAAAATGCTGCTAGGAGTCTATAACAGTGTAAAACATGTCACTTCCTGTTACCAGCAGGTGGCGCTATGACTATGACTGAATATGGGCATGGATATGTGTTCAGGACAGAACACCTATCAAACATGTGACGTTTGGGGCAGATCGGACATTGCTTGCCTGAGTTACAGCAACTTCCTGTTTCATGGAGAAACATCAAACTTTGTCAGGACGCCAGGGACACGCCCTTTGACAAACTCAAGATCTTCGCAATTTAGCATCGCAAAGGCCTTATAATTACACTGAAAATGGCAAAAACTGCACGAAAATCATACAGGAAAATCAAAATAACGGACGTCCTGTTCGGTTTCGGATTTTGAACCATGAGACTTTTTTGTAGGTATTGGTGTGTTACATGTGTGTACCAAGTTTCGTACACGTACATGAAACGTAGCTCGAGGGGCACTTCGTTGAAATTTTATAGGTGGCGCTATCAAGCCATTTTGCCACACCCACTTCTTAAAGTGCTTAGGCCCTAAAAACTATTTTTTTGGGAGCTATTGATTTACGGAAGAAAAAGCAAGCAGCGATGGCGGGCCCAAGCCATCAGTGCAAACGCCACCCCGGTGGCATCAGGAAAACTGTGCCCAGCGGGCACATGCATTTACAGTATACAGTAACCAGTCTGGTTTTAAGGGATACGGCAATTAAAGGGTTAATCCAAACCATCAAGACTGTGAAATGTGAAACAGCACAACAATATATAAAACTTTAGTAACACTTTACAATAAGGTTTCAGTTATTAACATTAACTATATTAATTAACATGAACAATAATTATATAGCATGCATTATTGTCAGTTAATATTCAAAACTTAACAACGTGCATGCTGTCATCGAGATGGTGGGACTAAACAGTGCCATGAGCGTAAACAAGAAAGAAAGAAAAAGAAGGAAAGAAAGAAAGAGTTGACGCATATCTGATTTGCATGAAGGGGACATTATGGACATTATAAGGGAACTGAGGTAAAATAGTTTGACCCCTTTTCTCTCCGTCACCTTTTTCACTCTTTTTACTCTTTTTGCATGATACAAAAGGCTTAAGAGTCAACAGTCTTTGTATTTTAAGACAATTAATACAAGATTGTGATGATGCAATGGTTTATCTTTGTTCTTCAAGACATTACAGTATAACAGTATTTTCATAACATATTTATTAGAGCACCAACCAGCACCCAATTTAAGGATTGTGCCACAGCTACCCTAAACTACAGTGGGTATAGAAGAGAAACAACTCAGTGATTCCGGGGGTTTTTTTCTTCTGACATGCGGGTGCTATATCTTTCACTTGGATGTTATAAGTTGCACTGATTAAATACAGCTGGATAAAACAAAAACTGTGTCCG
>NW_015554069.1:374817-375396 GCF_001515605.1 Sinocyclocheilus anshuiensis
TGCCTGAGTTACAGCAACTTCCTGTTTCATGGCGAAACATCAAACTTTGTCAGGCCGCCAGGGACACGCCCTTCGATGAAAACTCAAGATCTTCGCAATTTAGCATCGCAAAGGCCTTATAATTACACTCAGCAAATTTGAAGATGATCCGATTTAAAATGTAGGAGGAGTTCGTTAAAGTACGAGGCCTGAAAATGGCAAAAACTGCACAAAAATCATACAGGAAAATCAAAATAACGGACGTCCTGTTCGGTTTCGGATTTTGAACCATGAGACTTTTTTGTAGGTATTGGTGTGTTACATGTGTGTACCAAGTTTCGTACACGTACATGAAACGTAGCTCGAGGGGCACTTCGTTGAAATTTTATAGGTGGCGCTATCAAGCCATTTTGCCACACCCAATTCTGAAAACCATATCAAATGTACATGTTCACCAGTTCTGATGAGTGTACAAAGTTTCATGAGTTTTCGAGCATGTTTAGGCCCCCAAAAATGCGATTCACTTTGGAGAAGAAGCGGAAGAATAATAATAAGAAACGGAGCAATTCCAATAGGGTCCTCACACCATCGGTGCTCGGG
>NW_015554069.1:375845-382750 GCF_001515605.1 Sinocyclocheilus anshuiensis
ATTGCTTGCCTGAGTTACAGCAACTTCCTGTTTCATGGAGAAACATCAAACTTTGTCAGGCCTCCAGGGACACGCCCTTTGACAAACTCAAGATCTTCGCAATTTAGCATCGCAAAGGCCTTATAATTACACTCAGCAAATTTGAAGATGATCCGATTTAAAATGTAGGAGGAGTTCGTTAAAGTACGAGGCCTGAAAATGGCAAAAACTGCACAAAAATCATACAGGAAAATCAAAATAACGGACGTCCTGTTCGGTTTCGGATTTTGAACCATGAGACTTTTTTGTAGGTATTGGTGTGTTACATGTGTGTACCGATTTTCGTACACGTACGTAAAACGTAGCTCGAGGCGCACTCCGGTGAAAGAGTATAGGTGGCGCTGTCGAGCCATTTTGCCACACCCACTTCTGAACCTCATATCAGATGTAAATTTTCGCCACTTCTGAGGCGTGTGCAATGTTTTGTGACTTTTCGAGCATGTTTAGGCCCTCAAAAATGCGATTGATCTTAGAGAAGAAGAATAAAAAATATAGCTGCAAGCAGTGATGGCGGGCCCAAGCCATCAGTGCAAACGCCACCCCGGTGGCATCAGGAAAACTGTGCCCAGCGGGCACATGCATTTACAGTAACCCTCTGGCAGTCTGGTTTTAAGGGATACGGCAATTAAAGGGTTAATCCAAACCATCAAGACTGTGAAACACACATACGCACAACAATATATAAAACTTTAGTAACACTTTACAATAAGGTTTCAGTTATTAACATTAACTATATTAATTAACATGAACAATAATTATATAGCATGCATTATTGTCAGTTAATATTCAAAACTTAACAACGTGCATGCTGTCATCGAGATGGTGGGACTAAACAGTGCCATGAGCGTAAACAAGAAAGAAAGAAAAAGAAGGAAAGAAAGAAAGAGTTGACGCATATCTGATTTGCATGAAGGGGACATTATAGACGGTCAAAGGGAACTGAGGTAAAATAGTTTGACCCCTTTTCTCTCCGTCACCTTTTTCACTCTTTTTGCAGAAATGCCATGATACAAAAGGCTTAAGAGTCAACAGTCTTTGTATTTTAAGACAATTAATACAAGATTGTGATGATGCAATGGTTTATCTTTGTTCTTCAAGACATTACAGTATAACAGTATTTTCATAACATATTTATTAGAGCACCAACCAGCACCCAATTTAAGGATTGTGCCACAGCTACCCTAAACTACAGTGGGTATAGAAGAGAAACAACTCAGTGATTCCGGGGGTTTTTTTCTTCTGACATGCGGGTGCTATATCTTTCACTTGGATGTTATAAGTTGCACTGATTAAATACAGCTGGATAAAACAAAAACTGTGTCCGTCTTCGTTTCCAAGGCAGGAAGGCATCAAGGCATGTCCGAATCCAGATTCTGCTTTACTTCCTGTCTCCGGAGGTACCTTCTTCTGATCGAATTTTGAAGGCAGCATAGATGTATCCTTCGCTGTTAGAGCACCAACCAGCACCCAATTTAAGGATTGTGCCACAGCTACCCTAAACTACAGTGGGTATAGAAGAGAAACAACTCAGTGATTCCGGGGGTTTTTTTCTTCTGACATGCGGGTGCTATATCTTTCACTTGGATGTTATAAGTTGCACTGATTAAATACAACTGGATAAAACAAAAACTGTGTCCGTCTTCGTTTCCAAGGCAGGAAGGCATCAAGGCATGTCCGAATCCAGATTCTGCTTTACTTCCTGTCTCCGGAGGTACCTTCTTCTGATCGAATTTTGAAGGCAGCATAGATGTATCCTGTAAAATTTGTTCCATTTTTGTTGTAGATCATTAAACCGTTATGCTGCCTCAGAAGCCTGTCCGAAATCAGTTTCACAAGGTGCCGCCATGCAAAAACGCTGCCTGCAAAATCATTGCCTGATGAGGCAGCAAGTCAGCTGCCTAGGCTTTCGGACGCAGCTTTTGTGTGTCTCCCCTAATCAAACACACCTGATTCAACTCATTAGATCATTAGAAGAAACTCCAGGACCTGAAATGGGTGTCAGATTAGGGAGACATGCAAAATGTGCAGTGTTGGGGGGCGCCCAGGACCAGGGTTGAGAAACACTGCTCTAAAGCAACAAAATGTGATTATTTTAAAGGGTGTGATTTTTTCTGTACCCACTGTAACAGTATTGGTGATTACCAAAATAATTTTTATGTTTCTGTAATCCACCAGTACGTGGAAGCTCTTTAGTAGTGTTTCTGATGCTAAAATATAATTGTTGTTATTCATGAATTTTCAAATTTACTGTTTTACAAGAAAGGCAGAAAAAAATAGTAAAGCACTTTATTATTGTTTTTATTCAGATGCCCAGCCAATATAAATATACTCTAATAAATGTATTTATTTATTAGACCACCCGTCATATTAAAGAGAAAACACAAATATTTTAGGAATCTGTCAAGACTTGTTTGAAAGCAAAACAAAATTATTGTCATTTCTTAGGCAAATAACAAACTGAAACAAATAATAGTCTTTGTTCACACATGACCAAAAAATTTAATATTTTGTATGGCCTCATTTGGCCTTCATAACCGCTCGCATTCTTGCTGCCATTGTTTTTATGTACTTTTCCACAGCCTCTGTTGTGATTGACTGTTATTGGGCATCTGAATAAAAAAAAATAATAAAGTACTTTTCTATTTTTTCTGCCTTTCTTGTAAAACAGTAAATTGGAAAATTCGTGGACAACAACAATAATTATATTTTAGCTTCAAAAACACTACTGTGACTAAAGAGTTTACACATACTGGTGGATTAACCATTACAGAGACATGAAAAATAATTTTGGTAATCACCAATACTGTTAGTTTAGGGCAGCTGTATATTTATAATGTGATCCGAATTGACAGTTTTTTTATGACAGTAGAGTATTATAAAATAACTATCTTATCTTTTAAGGCAGTTATTTGTCATCTAAGGTATTGATTTAGTATGAGGTATGAGGTATTGTACCGAAGCCCAAACGGTGGTGTCGAGCCAATGCCAGTCCCTGCTGTTTCTAGTTGTTAGATGTTTGGTAATATACGTTTCTTTTACATTTTCGCAAATGTAAAACTAATGTAAAAACTCTATAACCAATTTTACATCCAGATAGGTCAATATTTTATTAAGTAGTATTTATCAATTTACCATGAATAATGATGACTTGTAGGTTTCTTGCACCTCTGAACCGACGTCTCGACAAGAACCTCTGAAACTCATCCCTGGAAATGTTTTTCTTTAAATTTAATCTAAATCAGGACCATTACAGGAAATGAATGAAACTGGTTTTTCAAGCATCACAAGTTGACGTCAAAACACTATATATATACTGTGTATATACATCTTATCTCACAATATGCAAAACACTGACTGAGACCACGAGCAATTCCAGGCAACAGACAGACAGATATGCAGACAGTATTAGATAATCAGTAACAGACAGAAACCATGACATTCTGATCTCACAGATGAATGTGCCGACACTGATTGTTGAATGATAATGGGTTTTCTTTAAAGGATATAGAAATATGTATTGTATAAATACAAGACTTGCCTACTTAGTGTGAGTGGATGAGTATCTCCTAAAAACATTTGTCATTTGACTGCATGACGTCAGTTGATGACATCAGTATGACTAAATGAATTTTAGACATTTCTGTTGCTCTTTAATTTTCATTTAATTTTACTAATTTTTATGCAGTTATTGCATCCTTATGTGGATTTACTTCTTTAAATGTCTTGAAAACATTTTTGGGGGTATTTTTGAAATTCAATTAAAGAAATGATGAATAAAAAATGTTCTAAAAGATTTTTGTGATCAGTCATTAAGTTACAGCATGACAACATTCACATTAAAGGGGTCATATGATGTGATTTACATTTTTCCTTTCTCTTTGGAGTGTTACAAGCTCTTGGTGCATAAAGAAGATCTGTAAAGTGGTCGTCACATGTGGTTGCCGCTTCTTCGTCGAATCCGCCGGGCGTGCCGTTCTCGACCCCGCCGCCTCTGCCTCAGTTCACGCTAAGCCGCGGCTTTCGCTCACGCTAGGCCGCAGTGTTTCGTTGTGAAAGCGAAACTACTTTGTTTGGTCTTCCAAAAGACACCAAATACACAAAATAATGTTCTTTTTAGCAACATCATATGACCCCTTTAAGAAAACTGTTCAGGTATTCTCTGTGAGTAGGCTTTTTCCCTAAAAGCAATGGGTCTCCTTCACTAATAATTGCACAGATTATTTGTATTTATACACACATTTCGAGCTTCTCATGAAAACATTCTGCCTAATTCACAACACGTGCGTACGCACATGCATTTTAACCTCATCCTAATGTGCATTTGGAGTATTCTAAATGAGTGTCACGTGCACGAGGTTAGTCATTTGCATAAAACACGCCCAGACCATCTCCATATAAGGGCTTTCCGCACACACTTTCCTTTACAGCATTCCGTCACGCTCATCAAAAATACTCCACACAATCCCATATAAAATACATTTTATTCAGAACCAGTTTACAGAGCTATCATTAACCTCTGTACATGTGCTGTTATTCAGAGAAACCTTGCAGCTAGAGCTATAGTCCAACACAGCTTTTCTTACTCTTTCACTGTATGTGATGTATATGATGAGTTCTCCTTTTGTCTAGAAACCAGGTATTGGAGTAGAAAACACAGTCATATTTCCCATCTCTTTCCCATTTGGAGGTAGCTGGAAATAAGTCTGAGTTATATGCTTTGATTCTTCTAGTGCATGCAATACCATTCAGCCCTCACTACTTAAATTTAAGATGGAGAGAGCAGGTGGGCATCCTAACCTGGTAATCTGGATAACTGACTACCTCACCTACAGACCCCAGTAGCTCCAGGACTGATGTTGTGAAGTGCAGTACAGGAGTCCCACAAGGAACCGTTCTAGCTCCCTTTTTATTTACTCTATATACATACTGCCTTTCCTCACTCATCAAAGATATTCCACGTAACCCCACGTGACGATCTCTACAATCGCGCTCTCGCCAGATCTTTGCGCAATGCCAAGTGCGCAGTACTCAAAACCAGTTCATACACAATAAAACCGCTTTTATACAGACCCAGTTTACAGAGCGTGCGTTTGTGTCGGAGACTCCTCGTCTGTTGAAGAGAATTTATGGTATGCAGAAGTGCAATCATGGGAATGATGGTCGCGGGGAAATCCTTGAAACACCACATCTGGCAAAGACACAAAAGGAAAAACAGAAGCTTTTGGGTACTGCTTAGAGATTTTCACTTTTGAAGACAGATTTTCTTCATATTTCTGTGAGTCAGTATCACTTTCAGTTTTTGCAATAGCGTCTGTCTGCGGACTGCAAGAGAGGGGCGTAACTTTTTGTGTGATTGTAGTATAGCCAGTACATTTTGGGTTGATTCAAGTTCTTATATTTTTAACTCCACTAATGTGATCCAGTTTTATCCTTAAAGCATTTTGTAATTTTTCTATTACGAATACCCAAAATCGTCATCTCTTGAATATCTTGTTAATTATTTTGTGCAAAATGTTTCATCCACAAGCAAAAGTGGCTTAAATCTCCTTTGCTTTATTCTTTTTCTTGTTGAATTTAACTCTTGTTTCATCCCTCAGGCTTCTAAAAAAATGCATCATGAATTATTCAAAGATATTTAACCTTGTCACTGTGCTTTTTTTCTGTGCATATTATCTCATACTATGATGAACACATGGAATTTTTGTTTACTGTTTTATGCCATTATGATTGTTCATTGTTAGATACAACCATCTTACCCTGATCTTTTATGTAATTATAAGTTCGGCAATAATAATAAAAAAGAGGGACAGGTGCACTAACACCTCATAGCATCACTAACTCAACAATCTAGTATGGTTTTCCTCAGCGTTTGCAATGTCTGTTGATTTTACACTCTAAAAATGTATTATTACTTAAACATTAAGATTACCCCAGAATGAATTGCATCGTTTGCCCACCCCAACACTTGCATGCAATAATAATGATAAATGCTAACCAATAATTGTATTACTTTTTTTTTTTTTTACTTAAAATGACATTTTAGTAAAAAATGCAAAATGTAATTTTTGTTGTGACATAGCTATACATGAATATACACTATATATATACACGACAAATGCAGTCGATGTGAATACATCAATTTTCAGTCAAGCAATTAATACATGAATTAATAAAATATTTATATTTTATTTACTGACAATAAACATGAAAAAATGAGTAAAAGAACGAATAAAAGTAAGCATCACAATAAATGCATACATATACAAGTCAACAACAGATGAAACAAAGCTTAATTCAAACGTATTCTTCTAACAATCATGTATTTACAGATGATGAACCCCACATCCTACTGCCATCTCAACACAGCTGAGACCGTTCTGCTGCTGCGCTGTGCTTCACAATCTCACTCTTCTCAATGGGGCCATCGTTGAGCAAGAGGATGAGGAAGACCATGATGACGGCTCTCTGAACCACACAACCTAGAAGCAAGAGCAGGGAACACATGTGGGACAATCTGGCTGCTGCTGTGTCTGCTCCAAACATTTGTGTGCTGCTCTCCATTTAAACTGAGTTAAACATTTTACAATTCATGCTGTCAGCTTTCCATTTCTTGCCAAATTTCATTTCATATTTACAATTACATGGGTGATTCTATAATTGGAGATACATTTGGCATTGCAGAGATAAATCATAACAGGAAAGATCCTTCTTGTTTCATTAGACAAACAGTCTTTACAATCCATCACTTGAAACTGAGATAATATTTCACCTATGCAAAAATAAATCAATAATGTTTATTATGATTTTAAACAACAATTTTTTTGTTTTTTTGTGAAAATAGTTCATAAACAGAGTTGACCCTTTAA
>NW_015554070.1:0-1778 GCF_001515605.1 Sinocyclocheilus anshuiensis
CTCCTGGTGCAAGGTTAGTACGTCTGACTACAGATCAGAAGGTTGTGTGTTCAAATCACCTCAGGCTTTGGTGATTTCTTCTTGATCTCCTGAGTATGAAGTCTAACCTCAAGCATTTCCCGTCAGTGTTATACAATGATTGATTCGCATAGTGCATCAAAGTGCTTATGGGAGAAGCACCAATCAGCTTTCCAGGACCTTGTGGTGCAGCGGTAGTGCGTCTGACTCCAGATCAGAAGGTTGCGTGCTCAAATCACATTGGGGTTATGAGATCTCTTTTTGATCTCCTGAGTATGAAGTCTAAGCTCAAGCATTTGCCTTCAGTCTTTTGCAAGGATTGATTTGCATAGTGTATTAAAGTGCTTATGGGAGAAGCAGCACTTAGCTCTCCGGAAGCTCGTGATACAACGGTCAAGCATCTGACTCCAAATCAAAAGGTTGCATGTTCAAATCACGTCGGGGTCATGCGATCTCTTTTTGATCTCCCGAGTATGAAGTCTAACCTCAAGCATTTCCCTTCAATGTTATACAATGATCGATTCGCGTAGTGCATCAAATTGCTTATGGGAGAAGCACCAGTGAGCTGTCCAGGACCTTGTGGCGCAGAGGTAGTGTGTCTGATTCCAAATCAGAAGGTTGCGTGTTCAAATCATGTCGGGATCAGGTGAACTTTTCTTGATCTCCTGAGTATGAAGTCTAACCTCACCAAAGCTCTCCAGAAACTCGTGACACGTGACACAACCGTCTGACTCCAAATCCGAAGGTTGCGTATTCAAATCATGTCAGTGTCAGGCAATCTCTTATCTCTTTTCTGAGTATGAAGTCTAACCTCAAGCATTTCCCTTCAGTGTTATACAATGATTGATTTGCATAGTGCATCAAAGTGCTTATGGGAGAAGCACCAATCAGCTTTCAGGGAACTTGTGGCGCAATGGTCAAGCGTCTGACTCCAGATCAGAAGGTTGCGTGTTCAAATCATGTCGGTGTCAGGTGATCTCCTGAGTATAAAGTCTAACCTCAAGCAGTTCCCTTCATGCTATACAATGATTGATTTGCATAGTGTATCAAAGTGCTTATGGGAGAAGCACCAATCAGCTTTCAGGGAACTTGTGGCGCAATGGTCAAGCGTCTGACTCCAGCTCAGAAGGTTGTGTGTTCAAATCATGTTGGGGTCATGCGATCTCTTTTTGATCTCCTGAGTATGAAGTCTAACCTCAAGCATTAGCCTTCAGTGTTATACGATGATTGGTTTGCATAGTGCATCAAAGTGCTTATGGGAGAAGCACCAAACAACATTTCAGGACCTCGTGGCGCAACGGTAGTGCGTCTGACTCCAGATCAGAAGGCTGTGTGTTCAAATCACATCGGGGTCATGCGATCTCTTTTTGATCTCCTGAGTATGAAGTCTAACCTCAAGCATTTCCCTTCAGTGTTATACAATGATTGATTTGCATAGTGCATCAAAGTGCTTATGGGAGAAGCACCAATCAGCTTTTCAGGACCTCGTGGCGCAATGGTAGCGCGTCTGACTCCAGCTCAGAAGGTTGCGTGTTCAAATAGCGTCGGGTTCATGCGATCTCCTGAGTATGAAATCTAACCTGTAGCATTTCCCTTCAATGTTATACTATGATCGATTCGCATAGTGCATCAAAGTGCTTATGGGAGAAGCACCACTCAGCTCTTAAGGACCACCTCCTGGTGCAAGGTTAGTACGTCTGACTACAGATCAGAAGGTTGCGTGTTCAAATCACCTCAGGATTTGGTGATTTCTTCTTGAT
>NW_015554070.1:4959-6213 GCF_001515605.1 Sinocyclocheilus anshuiensis
TTCGCTTCGACGGCTTTCAGCCTCACCCTGCTTCATTCTACTACGTTAATAAATCATTAGCTCATCCATGAACATGACTTCTGCCCGAGTCCCGTCGGATTGCATCGGCTGTGGAGATGAAGACCACAACTCCCATGATTCCACACTCAGTCACAGCATCATCAAACTAGCCTTTGTCTCTTTGTTTATTTTGAATAAGCGCCCTGTAGCGGCGAAAATTACATACTGTGCCTTTAAGCAATTAAATTAAAATAATTCAAACAGTAAATCGACTCATTCCTTAATGTTTAAGAATTTTAATGTTTCTTAAGTTTTTTACATTTATTATAAAAAAAAAACCTTGCTATGTGTACTGCATGAAGCTAACTGAGACTTGTTATAGCACTTGCATATCATTGCTCTTTTTATTGCTTCCATTGTCCCCATTTGTAAGTCGCTTTGGATAAAAGCGTCTGATAAATGTCTAAATGTAAATGTAATGTAAATCATTCCTGAGAGTGTGGCTCAGTCCGGCCGTACTATTATGTGATGAGGGGAATTGCGTAACGCTGCCGGCCGGAGACCAGATTTCTCAGGTATGTTATGCCTATCTTAGCCCGATCTTGAATGAGATAACCATTTTCTGATCTCAAATAAAATAATACTAAATAAAAACAATGATGTCAACGCCAGTAATCCACAGTGTCCCTGTCGTTGTGAAACAAGCCTCCCCCTCCCCCCGTTCCCAGCTCAGGTGGTGCGGTCGGGTTTGGAGCAGGAAGTGGAAGACTGGGGCCAGGAAAGCTGACGACTTTTCCTTTATAACTATTATCACATGCTCTATACGCGTTATTTACTTAAAGAGCACTCGCATTAAGGAAGGCATCGAAGTACACTGTAAGTGATGTTACATGTTTAAACGGGCGGGTTAGAGGCGAGACGAACAAACCCCGAACGCGAGCGTTATTTCTCAGCAGTCCGCATTTATTCCGCTTTATTTGCTTGCATAGATCAGATTTAAGGTGAGCTGTAGGCTGTATATTAAAACCAATTCATCTGGTTCGTCTGCGTGTATGTATCGCGTGGCATCTTCATTCACACATTGCATTAATTAACATTAATTCAGCAGTAAAGATATTTGTAGAGATGACTAACTTAACTAGTTCCATCACCACCTAGTAGCCTAGCTAGTGAGCGTGCAGTGTGTTCTCATGTCTGTGTGTGTGTGTGTGTGTGTGTGTGTGTGTGTGTGTGTGTGTGTGTGAGTGAGAGTGT
>NW_015554070.1:8412-8632 GCF_001515605.1 Sinocyclocheilus anshuiensis
CTTAATATTTTTTTGGAACCTGTGATACTTTTTCAGGATTCTTTGAATAAAAAGTTAAAAAGATCAGCATTTATTCAAAATAGAAATGTTTTGTAACAATCTACCCCATCATTCAAAAGTTTGGGGTCAGTAAATCTTGCTTTCTTGTAGGGCTGGACAATAATTCAATATCAATATGTATCGCGATATAATTTTTTTCAATAACGGTGATATGATTTTT
>NW_015554070.1:9225-10972 GCF_001515605.1 Sinocyclocheilus anshuiensis
TTTTTAATGTGTATTTTTTTTTTTTTTAAGAATTCTCTTCTGCTCAACAAGGCTGCATTTATTTGATCCAAAGTACAGCAAAAACAGTAAAATGTTGAAATATTTTTACTATTTAAAATTGCTTTCTATTTTGAATAGATTTTAAAATGTAATTTATTCCTGTGATCATACATAGGTACATTTTCAGCATCATTACTGTAGTCTTCAGAGTCACATGATCCTTCAGAAATCATTCTAATATGCTGATTTGCTGATTATCAATATTTAAAACAGTTGAGTACATTTTTTTTTCAGGATTCTTTGATGAATAGAAGGATCCAAAGATCAGCATTTATCTGAAATAAAAAGCTTTTGTAACATTATACACTATTCCATTCAGTATAATTTTCATTATTTTTTTGGGAAAGAAATTATAGAAATTAATACTTTTATTTAGCAAGGATGCTTAAAATTGATCAAAAGTGATGATAAAGGCGTTTATAATGTTACAAAAGATTTCTATTTCAGATAAATGCTGTTCATATCGATATCGGAATTATATCGTATCGACCGAAATTAAGAAATATATCGTGATATAAATTTCGGCCATATCGTCCAGCCCTACTTTCTTGCTTTTATTCAGCAAGGATGTGTTAAATTGATAAAACGTGATGATAAAGACTTTTATTGTTAGAAAAGATTTGTATTGTAAGTAAATGCTGTTCTTTTTAACTTTATTCATCAAAGAATCCTGAAAAAGTTTCACAGGTTCCAAAAAAAAAAAATATATATATATTAAGCAGCAACAGTTTCCAGCTCTGATAATAAATCAGCATATTAGAATGATTTCTGAAGATCATGTGACTCTGAAGACTAGAGCAATGATGCTGAAAATTCAATTTTGATCACAGGAATAAATTACATTTTAACATATTCCAAAAGAAACTGAAAATACAGCTTTGATCACAAATAAATTATATTTTAAAGTTAAAAGTTAAATATTTTAAATGGTAATAATATTTCACATATTAGTGTTTTTTTACTGTACTTCTGATTAAATAAATGCAGCCCTGATGAGCAGAAGAGACTTTTTTAAAACACATAAATCTTACTGATCCCGAACTTTTGAACAATAGTGTGTATATTGTATATTTATATATATATGTAAGTTTTTATATATTTATGTATATGTATGTTTATTTATAAATATTTTTGAAAATGAAAGGGCAAATCAAATATTAAGGAAACAAATTTCTGTTGAGAGTTTAATCGTATCATTGATGTTAGACCAGTGACAGGTTGCTAGTCTTACTAGTTAATATTTCTTGCTTTAAGACTGGTCTCAACCTTTTTTTCTTAAGTCACGTAAAAACGTAGATTGGTCTAATTTGAATCTGAAAAATAAGATTTATAAACCCTAGTTGGTCAGACTAGTTCTCAAGACACCATCTTAACGACAGGCTAGGTTTATATAACTGGCCCCAGCTTTTCACCTGAACATGATAATTTACGTAATTAATTTCCCCCTGATTTCTCAGTATTCATAAGCTGCGTGAGAGAGTGTCGTCTGAACACAGTGAGCTGAAGCAGAAGGAGCTGGAGCACATGCCCAAAGCGTCTCACGGTTATGGAGGGAAGTTTGGACTGCAGCAGGACCGCATGGATAAGGCAAGAGTCTTCGCTCTTATAATTCACTTCTCTGAAGCAGGGGAAGTAGAGCATCGCTCGCTCTTGCAGTGATGTGTTTGTTTTACTGTGTGTGTGTGTG
>NW_015554070.1:11113-30475 GCF_001515605.1 Sinocyclocheilus anshuiensis
TCTAGTGTTCTTGCTGTCGTAAATGTGTGTGTGTGTGTGTGTGTGTGTGTGTGTGTGTGTGTGTGTGTGTGTTTTCCTCCAGAAGTCCTGTCACAGTAGAGTATCTGACATGTTCGTTTAGGTGCTGGACTCATAATGAGAGGATCTGTTGTAGTTTCTGCAAAGCTTTATTAAAGTGAAGTGTGCTGAAAATTGGAGAATGTTCAAAACGGTTAATGGTACATTTTACTGTATCTTTCGATTGACTTTAAAACACTCAGAATGAGAAATGAGTTTAGTAAAATAAAAAAACATGTTTCCAAATTAAAGTTGGTTGATCAGCTTACTTTATTACAAATTATATCATGATTATACCACAAGATATTAATTAGAGCTTTGATTTTCTCAGTCTTTTTGCATGAAAGTCCATAGATTTATATGATGTAGATGTTACAATGGAGACCACCTCTCTTTCATTGTATTCCTTCATTCATTGGGACTGAAGCATGTGTTGTATCTGCAGTCTGCCGTGGGACACGAGTATCAGAGCAAGCTGTCCAAACACTGCTCCCAGACGGACACCTCCAAGGGTTTCGGAGGTAAATTCGGCGTGGAAGCTGACCGTGTTGACCAGGTAAATCCTCAGATCTTCAGTGGACAGGTGAGTGTATCTGTGGGCAGATTCACACTCAGTGATGTGCTGTTTTCCTGCAGTCTGCCGTGGGCTTCGAGTATGCCGGGAAAACCGAAAAACACGCCTCGCAGAAAGGTGTCTCTCTCTCTCTGTCTTTAAGATTCACTGTTCCAGTGTTGATTGTGCTGCAGTAAGAGTTGTGTTGTTTCAGACTACACCACGGGCTTCGGGGGCCGCTACGGCGTGCAGAAGGATCGCGTGGACCAGAGCGCTGTCGGCTTTGATTATCAGGGGAAAACAGAAAAGCACGAGTCACAGAAAGGTGTGTTCCTGCTTCCCTGGCCATCTCTGGACGTATGGTTGTGTTCTTAAAGCTTTCTGCCTCTTAAATCTACAGATTACGCCAAAGGCTTTGGTGGCAGATTTGGAGTGGAGACGGATAAAGTGGACAAGAGCGCCGTGGGCTTCGAGTACCAGGGAAAGACTGAGAAACACGAGTCTCAGAAAGGTTTGTGTCACATACCGTTTCACCTGAGTTTAACAATGCAGATTTATGAAAGATTTTAGTGTTATTTTCCTTTAAGTTGGGGATAATACTGCTAATAAAGCAATAAGCCCCAAGAAGCCGTGGTTTACAGTGAATTTATAACAGCTAAGCTCAGCCAATCAGAATCAAGCGCCAGAACTATCTGTTTTGTAATAGTAGTTCTGTTTTAGACTCATAGTTATCTGGTTTGTGTAAGACTATGTAAGGGGCTTCGGAGGGAAGTTTGGCGTTCAGACGGACCGTCAGGATAAGTCTGCGGTGGGATGGGATCATCAGGAGAAACTGCAGCTGCACGAGTCACAGAAAGGTAAAAGACACCACACACTGTCTGAGATCTGTTTGTGCAGCGAGACGAAACCAGCTGAACAATCTGCAGTACTTAAGCTGTTTTGATGAAGTGTTATAACAAGGTCTGGATGTTATTCTGATGGTATGGTGCTGTTCGGACATTTTTGACCAATAATTTTTTTTATTTTGTTTTTATTTTGTACTTCATCAGAATGGTACGAAAGGTTTTTGCACTTGCTATGTAAAAAAAAAAAAAAAAAAAAAAAAAATGACAAAAATTTAATAAAAAGGTTAAATGGTCCTGAAAAAAATAAGTCACACTTGTATTGTTTGCAGCTAAAAACGACTGCATTGGAAATGAATGTGAAGTGAATTTCATCTAGTGGAAACGTTTGGTACTGCACCCAAACCAAATCTTACTTCGAGATCTCAACCTCAAAATCAGAACACAGCTTGTTTAGATTTATGGCTTTGAGTATAACATTTTTTGGAAAATATATATTTCACACCTTTTTTCTTAGTTTAATTTTTAAAACTTTTTTTCAGCAATAATCTGCCAAGAGTCGTCTTTAAAAAGAGACCAAACTTAATTCTGTGCTCCAAAGCATTCACAGCATTTCCGCGGGTCCTTAAAAAGTCTTAAATTTAGTTTTATCAAATTTAATTCCATAAACAGTCTTAAATTGTACTTGAAAGTCTTAATTATGTTTTCAGAGGTCTTAAATTTGTGGACGGAAAGACCAGAATTGCGACACGGCTTAATGTGACGATTAAACGTCAAAAGGTTATGATTTAATTGATTAAATATGAGCTGCGTATTTCAGAGTCAGGTGCTGCTGCTTTGTTTACTGCTGTTACCGGGGAAACGGTTATATTTCTGCTGTTCCGACAGCGCCTCCTGCTGGCAGAGAATCAGTGTGCATTTTCAATAATCCCTTCTGCTGAAAATCAACCCATATTTTTACACAGCAAACACGCAGTTGTGTCAACCGGTGGATCGACGTTACCACAAACATTGGCCTACCACTTTTATTTCTGCAGGTCTTAGAAAGGTCTTAAAAAGTCTTCAATTTGATTTAAAAAATCCTGCATTCAAGATTTACAGCAGTTCAGTCTGGAAATTTCATTTTCAAATCTATGCTCAGAAAGTGGTTAGCAGGTAATAAATGGATCACAACTATTCCATAAATATAATTTCATGCCATAAAATCCCCTAAAAATACAAAATATGAAGTAAAAAACATTATCAACTAAAACATAGTACATTAATTTCATTGAAATGAAAACAAAATTCGGTCATTTTTGACTGCCACACGAACAACACGAGGGGTAATTAATGTTTTCACAAAATTAGTATTATAGGGAATAGAATTATTACACTCTCTAAACCTCCTGAAATCATGCCTGCAAAACTCTACAATAACAAAATAACCTCTACGGTAAGTTCAGATCACGTACTACCTGATATCTGGGAATATTTGCTATTGTATTTCTTTGAAAAATACAAGACCTGTACACATTTTGCATTGTAGAGTACGCTTGTACAACTCACAACTCTACACAAAAACAAGAAACGTCAGCTTCTAGCCCGGCGAAAATCAAAAGAAGAAGCATGTAGCCAATCACAGCGCTCTGTTCATTCCCTTAGATATCAGTGCATAATACATAAAGTCTGTGAGGACTCATGAAATGAGATCCATTCCTTTTGAGCTGTTGATTTAAAAACAAAAACTGTAGCCAGAACATTCCTTCCTCTGCCATTCTGCGATCGATCTTTCAGTAGACGCTGCATTGTTGTTCCCACGAGTCCTCTACAAGTAAATGATGACCGTTCTAAACCTGTATTACTCCGTTTCTTCTGTGGGAAGAAGAAAAAGATATTTGAAAGATCTTCAAACTGTTTTAGTGATCGACTAATCATGTTTTTATGTTCCACAGAAGGTTTGAACCACTTGGGTGAAATATTGCTTTGACATGCACTCGACATGAATGTGCAAGAAATCCACATTTGAACTGTTTATTTTCCTCCGTTGTTATAGATTATGCCAAAGGATTCGGAGGGAAGTATGGTGTGCAGAAAGACCGAATGGACAAGGTGAATTGATCAAATCATTACAGTTAACACATAGATGAGACATTTGTGTTTGGTGTTATTGTTTTTACATGCGGTCAGAACGAGAATGACGGTTGTGAAAAATGTGTGTGCATTGCTGTTGTCATTGCTCTCGTCTTCAGAGCGCCGGCAGGTTTGAGGAGGTGGAGAAGCCGAGCGCGGCGTATCAGAAGACCCGTCCTGTGGAAGCAGGTCAGGAGAAAAACACACGTTATAATGAATCAATCACGGTTTGTAGCGCTCGACTGAAGACGTGCTGCGCTCTTTTCAGCTGGCAGTGGAGCTGGAAGTATTAAAGCTCGCTTTGAGAACATTGCGAAGCAGAAGGAGGAGGAGGACCGGAGGAGAGCCGAAGAGGAGCGCGCTAGACGACAGGCCAAGGAGAAGCAGGAGCAGGAGGAGGCGCGCAGAAAACAAGATCTGCTCGTGAGTGTCTGTTTGCTAGTAAACTATATGATGTGACTCTTACTTCACACTCTTATATAAGAGCTGAATTTGGCCTGAGATAAATAGCATTTCTTCTCTGAACTCTGTCCCGTGCCACCAAATTACAGAGATAAGAAATTGTGCATGAAACACATGGAGTCTCCTGAATACTGAATACTGTAGTAATTTGTCGTAATTGTACCTGTATCGTACTCTAGCTGTTTTAATGTGTAGTCTAGTAAAGCAATAAGCCCCGAGAAGCCGTGGTTTACAGTGAATTTATAACAGCTAAGGGGCGTTGTTCGCGGAGTGCCTAAAACCTTCTTAGCTGTTGTAAATTCACTATAAACCACGGCTTCACGGGGCTTATTGCTTTTATAAAACGGTTTTACATAGTAAGGTTTCACAAAATAAAACAGAGCAAATAAAGTGTAATGATATTAATAAAAACAGTATTCTTCCACCAAACAATGTAGCTCCTCAGAAACAGTTGTGGTTGCTACAAAGTGGTTGCCGAGCAACAGACAAACGTAAACAAAGGTGTATGTTACTTTGTAGAGTAATTTACAACAGCTTCAAACGCGGCTCAGCCAATCAGAATCAAGCACCGGAACTATCTGTTTTATAATTTTAAATGAATCACAGATGGTTGTCATTCACTGCGGTGCATCAACAGACATTTAGAGATTTTACATTAATAGGCATAACGATTTTTTTAACATTTAATTTTTAATAGTATTTACTGTGGAGGCAGAAACCTTAATGATGTAGTTAGTCATATAATGAGACGGTCTCATTCTAGTGTTTAATGCTGAGCAGTCTAGACTACAAGTCTGAGAAGGACTGCACCGGTTCGAGAAGCTCCCATTATTCTTGTGGAGCGTTGATTTAAAGATCTGCTGTTCACTGATCTCGTCTTCTGATAGAAGTCGTGTCTTTGGATTTCAAATCTTACAAAGGGATTCAGAAATTCATCTTAAATAGATTGATCTTAATTATGAGGGCGGGTTTTTTGTGTGTTGATATTAATGATTAACAATAGATAAGCTGTTCCGAATGCTTTAATACTGATCGTTAATCATTAACATCCCTACACAGTACTTGCTGACTAGTTTCATTATTGATACGTTGCTCAAAAACCTGCTTGCTGAATCCATTTACATTTTTTTAAATAGTTTTTAATAGTGTTTTTTTTAAACAGACTTTATAGATTTTATGTATTTTTTTTTAGCACTTAAACTAAATGAGAATGAGAAATGTTGCCTTGGTAACTAGCTGAGTTAAGTGTTTTTTTTTTTATATATATTTTACTTAGTTTCAGTTAATGTTTCTTTTATTTCAAGTAATATTGTTTTTAAGTGTTTTTATGTGGTTTTAGTTGACAATTATTGTCTGCTGGTCACAAAAGCACACAATTTGTAAAGGCCATGAAATGTGGCCATATAGTAGCATCTCGTCTCATTTAAAATGAAATGAAATGAAAATTAGAAATATGAGATCATGTCTGATGCGCTTCTGAGAGTCTGTGCTGTGTCCGTCAGGTGGAGCCCGTCACTGAGGCGGTGGAGAACGGTGCAAACCTCTACGAGGTGGAGCCGGTCTCAGAAGAACCCACATATGAAGAACCGGTCCAGGAAGAGCTGTACCAGAACCCTGAGCCGGACGAGCAGAACCAGACCTCAGGTGCGCTCACACCTCCTGACACCCTCACGTTAAAGCTACACAACCTAACTTCTGTTTGTTTTAAATCATGAGCAAGTACAACATAAAAATGTATAAATCCATTTTACAAACAGTGTTTGTCCATCCCTGATTGACTCTGGGAAGCCTATAAAGCTGATTTATATTTTACAGATTTCACTGGAAATGGCGTATTTCTGTCATTCATCTGTGTTTATGCACATCAGATGCATAAATAAAGGCAGCTATAATAGTTTCCATTTTACTGCCTAAAATGTACTATTATTACAAACGTAATAATTCAAAACAATTATTATTTCTTTAGTTATTTATTTATTTTTTTTCCCTGGCTGTTTGATGTTAGTGACGTTTGCAATAATGAGATGATGAGCTGTACATCGATACACCTCAGATGATCAGATTAGTGCAGAATTAGTGCACAGCCGCTGGTGTAGCTTTCAGCGTAAGCTCCTGTTCTGGACTGGTTTGGGCAGATGTGTGTTGTCTCAGTGCTTCAGTGACGTCTGTGTCTGTGTGTGTGTGTGTGTGTGTGTGTTATGTGTCTGTGTGCGTGTGTTATGTGTGTCTGTGTGTGTGTGTGTGTTATGTGTTATGTGTGTGTGTGTGTCTGTGTGTTATGCGTTATGTGTGCGTGTGTTTCAGGTGCTCAGTCGTACGAGTTTGGGGAGGATCTTGGCGTGACTGCCGTGGCTCTGTACGACTATCAGGCTGGTGAGTGAACAATCTGATGAGTTTGACTTCACAAACTGTGGCTTAGAAGATCATAGTATTGCACTAAACATTTTACAGTGTTTACACTGTATGTGAGCGGCATGACACCAAAAAATAGATCACTCCTGTTATGCCAAAATAAAAATAAAAAAACATCAAGTAAATGGGTATGGACCATTTAGACTATATCCAAGAAATATTAGATACATGTCTGAATCTGCTATAAAAAATTTGATTTTTTTTTTGTACTTTTGAAGCTCGTGTTTGCCAAGGGATAAAAACATAAACAGGTAATTGTGGTTTTTGATCTCACGAATCTGACATCTTTTCTTGAAGTTCTGAGAGAAAAGGTCATAATTGCCAGATTTACACTCACAATTGCAAGATAAAAAGTGAAATGAAAAGTTTAATTTTTTTATTCAGTGGCGTAAACAAAACAAAAAAAGTACGTATTGTGAAGTTTATAACTTGCAATTCTAAGAAGAAAAAGTGAATCCCACAATTTAGGGAAAAAAAGGCAGAATTGTGAGATGAAAAGTAATTGACTTTTTTATTATTCCGTGGCTGAAACAGAAGAGAGTCATGTAGCGTGCCTCTGTTTCTCTCCAGCGGGAGACGACGAGATCTCCTTCGATCCGGATGACGTCATCACCAACATCGAGATGATCGACGAGGGCTGGTGGAGGGGCGTGTGTCGGGGCACATACGGACTCTTCCCAGCCAACTACGTTGAAGTCCGACAGTAGACTCGCTCCATGCGCTCTTTACACGGCGGACGTCGCTGAAGGAGAGCCATGCTTCCAGTCCATTATCAGCCCTGCTTTCTCTTCTTTCACTGTAGCATGTCGAGCGTTCGCCGGTCATTCTGCTTCCTTCAGCTCAACTCTCACTTCCTGTTTCACGTCAGCAGGTGTGTGCGCTTTACTGGATCCAAGAGATTTTATGACACATCTGAGAGTTTATTCACTCACACACACACACACATATATACATCAGTATGTGAAATAAGAGATCGTAGACCAGAGATCTGAGATCTTCTGGCATGTTTTAGAGAAATAATGTCACACAGACGGCTTCTTTGACTCCTAAAGCTGCGTCCGTACGAACACTTTTAGCTCATTTCCGTGTCTTTTTGCAGTGTTGGAATAGGGATTAACTGCGTTAAGTTTGAAAATATGAATGATCATAATCAATGAAGGCCAAAATATAATGCCATAATCCGTCACTGCTAGAATTCTGCATCACATCAGTACAGGATGAACAGACATTCCATCGCAGTGTTTGAAATCATTCATAAAAATCACTTTGGTGGTATTTGAAGGGTTGTGTATTAAAATCAGATGTTAATGCGTTATGTGGCGTGAACTGTATGTCTGTCTGATTTGCATCGTCTCTGTGCTCTGTGTTCTGATTCATCTGGACTCGCTCTCGATGTGGCAGATTGATCTTTCTGTGAGTGCATGACATTTCTGTCTGTGACGCTGAATTATATCGAATGATCTGGTGTCAAATGACAATCCACACAGGTGCAGAGGAGTTAATACTGTTTAATGGCTTGGCAGCAACTAATGACATAATCTGTGTTTTGTTAAGTATTTTAGTTAAGTAACCTTTTCAAACAAATTATGTGCTTATCTATACTGGCTCTCTTTACAAGTCTGTTTTATAAGAAATATCATTTAAGAATAAAAAAAATAAAACTAGTATTCTTAGTATTTTTCACAATCCCTCCGTGTTTGAAACTTTATTTCTCTTACAGTAGTTTTCATCAAGTGCATGTGTTTGTGAGACGCATTGATGCACCGGAACAGAGCTCAACTGGAGCGATGTTTATTTCTTTCAGATTTGTTTGCCATACAAGGTGTAACTGCACTCAAACTCGCAAATCCTACTGTTTTCTTGGTCATTGCAATGAGTTAGTAATTCCATTTTAGAAGATCTTACAGCGACATTAACACCGTGAACACAAGTCTTCAATCAAAGTAAAGCAAAATAGGTTGAAGTCAAAGGAAAAAATCATAGCTAAACAATAAGGGATTGACAAATCTATAGATAAACCAGCAGTTTTATCAGGTGAACATTGTGCTTGTTTAATGATGTGATGGGAACATTACCTAAATATACACAAAATGTATTATCCATAGTATAAATATATTGCTCTTTTGGGTTTGCTATATTAAGAATCTATACCCATTTTATTTAAACATTTTACTTTTTTGGCAAACCACACTTAAGTGGGAACAATACCATTGAAACTGCATTTAGAAAAGGCAATATAATAATATAAAATGAAAATACTCTCTTATTCTATTGTATGCTATCAGAAGACGATCTATTTTATAAAATGTCTATTTTCACAGTAGCAGCAGTGTATTGGTAAACCTTCGTTCAGGAAAGGCTTGCTATTTTTAATTTCTGGCCCACATTTCAAAAATATTGTTCTATATTGACTCGTACTCAGAATCTCAGCAGCAGGTGATGGCAAACATATCGTTTCTCGTTTCAGAGACATTATCACTATCAATACTGCAGTGAGTGGCACATACAAAAATCTAAATAAAAATGTAAAAAGTCATCATTGCCTCAATTTTTCCAGTGTATGTTGGCTAAGAAACATGGTTCCAAGTTGCAGAATAACAAAAGCTGCTTAATATAGCCTCTGTTAAAGAAAGAAAACCCACTTGACTCACGGAATCTCTCCAAAACCACAACTCGCATTAAAATAGTGAATTTCCATTTCATTCCAAGCTATTTTTAAATGTGTAATTGATCTTATTGTGAGCTATTCATCTATGCATACATTTCATTTTTCATAGTAGTTTTGATGTCACAACTGGATCTTCAGCTGAAATATCAGACTCCAATCATTCAGTCCGTTTGAACTCCACCACTTTCTTAGGCCTGGGACACACTAGATGATTTTCAGTTCTTAACCGATTTTAAAACTATGGGAGACCACAGACATGAAGACAGTTTTAACCGTGACTCGAGAAGAAAAACACATAGAGGACAATCGACGTCAGCTGGCGCGCATTCGGTTGTACAGTGAAAAACAAAATAGAAAAAAAAGAATATGGGTAATGTTCTTTCTCAGTACTCTACATTCGTGGCATGTTTGTGGCTGCCAAGTTTCAGCTATAGGCGCATGCAACATCTGCAAATCGGCCTTAAAATCCTCAAGTGTGTGACCAGCCTTACAGTCCTCGGAAACCTCATAGTCATCAGATCCACCTTCATCCAATCAATATCACAATCCACAACCAAGTCACAATATTAAAAAAAAGCTCTGTCGCTACCATAATGCGAGGCTATTATAGATGTTATTTGATCCATGGCAGCTGATAAGCACAATAATAATTACCCCTGATTTATGAGCTACGCCACAAGCTCTCATTAAGATCGATCTTCCTTTCAAGCCTTAGTTATTTGTTTTTTAAATTCTCTATAGCTTGCGCAATCTGCAGCAAGAACACAAAAAACATATGCTTTCCCTAACATTTCCCTATACAAAAAGGATATGTATTTTTTAGCATTTAATTTTTGCCGACAGGATCAGACAAATCTGTACATGTCCCCGTCCTCATTCAATCTCATGAAAATCAAGAAGCATCAAGGATGAAGAGCGGCTTCACTAGCGCCACCATCCCTTGCACTTATCTGGAATATTAAGGGTGTGAATACATGTTCCTGCTCAAGCCTGAGTGAATTTAACGTTTTCAGCTAACCTTATTTTATAAGGACAAAACAGCAGTGCTCTTCTGGGTATCCATGTTCTCTGCCACATACAGAACGCTTGCAGAAAACATCTGGAATTAAATTTTCCCAGAAATAGCTGTATCAAAGCTAAAAAAGAAAGGACGTCCAAGCTCTGCTCGTTAGAGACGAGCTCCAGACATTTAAACAAAGCTTTTGATGGCAAGAACAAGTCCTCTTAGAAGTGTTCCTGAGTGCAGTTCTGCATCCATGGTACTTACTGTGCCTCTGAATACAATACAGAGAACATCGCCCCACACTTTTCAACAGATGCAACACAGCTAGTCTGAAAGAAGCTGGAGAAAACGAGGGATTGATCAAGCCAATATCCATGCCAAGCACTGTACCGAGTGTATGCACCCTTTATCTGTCCATTAGAAGTTTGAGACCCCTTTCAATGTTCATCCGGTGACCAACACGGGTGACACCCAAGTCTACAAGGTCTTCCTTTTGGAGGCTGGGAAGGTGGGTGCCCTCAATTTCATTGTCCAAGAAGGCCTTCTTGTGTTCCTGCAAGTTGAGGCTTTCAAGCCAGTTGGCTACATCGTGCTTGGTCCAGAGTAGGATGGGTTTGTCAGCAAAGGGCTTGTCTGAAGCCTGAAACATCGTGAGAGGGGACGGCGATCGACTGCTGACTGAGCTGAGGCTGTAGCATTGCTCTGCATTCAAAATGGGTGGAGATGGCAGGCTAAATACATCTGTTAATGTGGGGGAGGCGGCAGAGCCTGGCAGAGAAGAGCAACGACCAGATTCAGGAGGAGGCGAGGCTGGACTGGAAGCCTGAAGGGGCAAGTGGCTCGGGGTTATTGAGGGAACCGTGTTGCTGCGTTTGGTACCTGAGGCTTGGGCCGTCCACTCTCTGAGAACGCACACACACAGAAAGAGAAGTCAGATGCAGAACAGGTTGTGCGGCTCATTGAGTTTCATTAAAGGGGTCATATGATGCGATTTCAATTGTTCCTTTCTACACCAAATACACAAAATAATGTTCTTTTTAGCAACATCATATGACCCCTTTAAGGAAAAGAACAAAGCTCTCTAGCATCATCCAACAACAACATTCACTATATCAATACATGTGGCTCAAAAGACACCACCCCAGACAGCAACATAGTGTTGGCCCAGATCCGGCCCACACTTGTGAAATCCATGCAGGCCGGATCTGGGCCAACACTGGTTGCTGTCTGGGACTGCACTGCGCCCATTCAAAGAGAATGAACAGATCACTCAGTTATGTCCAGTGTTGAGCCACCTTTATATCATTACAAATACAAGGACATTTGTTTGAGCAGGAATTCGAGTCTCAGAATGTGCTCCCAGATCTTCTGAGTGTACAACTTACTTTGCTTTCACTATTTTGTCTTGTTAGTCTGTCTCAAATTTCATGAGATAAACATTCGGAGAGTTTGCAACCAAAACATATTTTTTAGTTTCTGGGCAAACAGAGAGAGATTAGGAGATAAAATGACAAAAGGAATCTATGCTGGGATTTTCTCAGTATTGTAAATTCATCAATTCATATATTCCTACGGAGGTCATGACTCTAATGAAATTAAGGTATACCAAGATAAATTGTTGAGAATGTTTGTTAAAGCACGTTTGTCCAGTCCTGCTCCTGGTGAGACACCTTCCAGCAGAATTCAGCTCCAGCCATAATCAAACACTTGAACCAGGATCAAGGTGTTCAGGGTTCTTTAAAGGGGTCATATGATGCTATTTTAAAGATCATTATTTTGTGTATTTGGTGTAACAGAATATGTTGACCTTGTAACACTTCAAAGAGAAAGGAAAACTTGAAATCGCTTCATATGACCCCTTTAAAATTACAGGCAGGTGTGTCCTGGAGCAGGGTAGGAACTGAAATCTGCGGGAAGGTTGGCTACCCCTGCAATAAAAGATTACCTCATAGCTGGAACATTTGGCTGTGGTTTAATCTTTTTTCATTTGGTGTCCTTGATCTACCCCAAGAGTGTCTAATCCACACATCAATATACACAGCTTTCTAGTTCTAGTCCACGGGTGACCTTTAGACAGCTTGTATATAGCTAGAAGTGAGACACTGTCCTAATTTTTGCCACATTTTTCTGATCTCATTTGATTATTTTGTGTAGGAATGTTGCTTTTTCAATAAATGGCACATGGGACAGACTAGGCTGTTATTGTGCTGCTCACCTTGATCCAATGCTTCTGGATCCTGCAGGCTGTTTTGGAAATCTGTCCTTGTTCATCTGCTGAAGTTTGGAGCTAAGGTCATTGATCACACTGGCTTTAGGACCTGCATTGGGTAAGAGGGGGTTTGGGAGCTCATTGTGGTCCCAGAGTTTAGTGCCTCGCTGAGCAAGTTTTTTGCGAAGTTCAGATTGTGCTCCATAACCCAGGTATGGCGGAGGGGCTGGTGGTGGCTGTCCGAAGGACTCTATGCTCTCGTGTATCCTATCGTGCAAAGGGTCCCTGTAAAGTGCATTGCTTTTGTTGATTGTGGGCTTCGTTTTTGGCTTTGGTGGAACAGGTGGTCGGTCCACCAAAAGAGTCTGCCCATCTGCATAGTATATACATGTGTCATCAATTCCCTCTGATGAAAGAGTAGAAATACTGGACACTGTGGAAACTGTACCGTTGGCCTCAATGTGAGGGTCCCCATTATTCCGACTGTCAGCTTCCTCAATGCCTGAGTCCGTGACGGGCTCAAACATTTCTGGAGGTGGTGGAGGGTAGGTGTGAGGAGTCGTGCAGTTTACAAGCCCCGAAAGACACTTGGACTCCACACTGTCAGTTGTAGAAGCACGTGAATGATAAACAGGCATGGGTCCTATTATGTTATTCTTTTTCTGCTTGAGAATTTCTGCTACCTGGTCCTCAGGAACATCAATACTGTTGGCAAACTCCAGAGGTGGAGGCAAGGGTTCAAACTCCTCATCAATATCCACTGAGGTCATTGGGGGAGGAGGAATGGTACAGGGAAGCTTGACAGGCTCCTCCACAGAGGTGGCAGAGGTGACGACGTTCCTTGTATGAGGTGGCCGGGAGTTGGGGGCTGTAAGTTTGACGTTGTACTCAATGGGTGCACTGACCATTTCTGGGGACTCTTCTTGTTCTAATCTATCAGGCTGAGTGTTTACTTGTGGCTTGGCCTTATCTTGTGTGTGGACCATGAGGAGCCCCGATGACTGCTGTTGTGATGTGTTATTGGAGTTCTTCGACTGCTCAGATGGATTTCTTTCCTTTGCCTTTTCTGTTTCGTGATTGGACTCTCTTGTGTGTCTAAACAAACCTCCACAATCTTTTGGTTGTCCCACTGCAGCTGTGGCAACAAAGTTGGCATCAATATTGGACCGTAGCTTGGTGTCTATGAAGAGTGGCTGGTTGAGGTATGCATTGCGAGGTTCTCTTTTAGGTGGAGGAAGTGGGGGTTGCACGTGCTCCTTCAGAGCTCTATTACTTAAAGCTAGACCCAGAGCCAAGGGTGGACAAATATCACGAGTCTTTCCTAATGTCTGGTTTTGGAAATCTCCATCGAGACTGATGGGACCGTCTGTATTGGGGCAGCTCCCGGTGCGTGTTGTGAGGGGCTCAGTTGTTGGTTCTGGGATGGTAAAGCTAGCCATGTTGCCTCCACTTAAAATTTGCTGGAGCTCTAATAAAGAAGCCGGTGGAGCCATAAGCTTTTGTAAACTCTTATCGCTGGCAAACATGCCTTCATCTATGGACATAGACTGGCGTAAACGAGGGGTTGGGATAAATGGATCCTCATCTCCGAGATCCATCGACAGGAAGGCTGGGGAGTTCTTGCGTGCTTCAAGCCGCTTCTCACGGTCACGTACTGCCCCTGCAATAGCAGCTGCAAAAGGGTTGCTCACAATGTGACTGCCGTCTGGCCGTAGTTGGCCTGGCTGCTCGGAGGCACTAGTCTCAATTTCCATGCTACTTCCCCGGCTGCTTTTGCCACTACTGCTAGTTGAAGGCTCTTTGACAATAATGGTTGGTATTGGGATTGAACAGGTTTTCTCAGGGCTATCCTCAACATGTGGCTGCTTTACCAATATACCCTTCCTACGAGCTGGTTTTGGTGGGATATACAAAGGTTTGCCAACTATGTCTGAATATGGGTTCTCTGGCACATGGGCTCTGTTATGGGAACACATGTTTTGCTGGGCAGCCGAAGGAGTTTGACAGTCATATTGTTCAAAGTTCTGGCGATGGTACCCGACTAGATCTCTGTCTATAGTGTGGCATCTGCCTGTTGAGTTCTGTGTGTAAATGGGCTGGTTGGGCTCATATACTTGTGCCATAGGAGTACTGAGGTTGTGAGGTGGGGATGGAGGAGAAACGCCTGGAGGTGGGGGAATATCCTCAGATGTGTCAGGCATAGAGAGACTTCTGGTGAACTTGAGCAGTGGAGGTATGAGGAGCTTCTTTTCTTCTCCTGCAATTCCTTGGGAAAGAAACATGCAGCATGTTTAGACTATCACCTCAATAAGTTGCTTAGCTTTGTTATTTTTTTAGTCACATCCTCACATCTTCAGCTGAGCATCTAAAGTAGCAAGAAAATATTTACCAATGGACTTTTGTCTTCTCATACAACTTTTTGGCACACGAACATAACTTCCATGGGATCTTGCAGGAACACTAGGGGGAACTACAGCAACTCCTGGCCTTTCAGACGTGGATGGCTATAAAACAGATTTATTGATAAGAGCTCAATGTGCACATACATAAAGACAGTTTAAAATATAATTATCCATCATGACTGTAATCCAAAAGTGGTGTTCACATTTAATTTTAAAATACAAGACAAAAGCAACTTACATTAAAATCCATGGATGTGGCCAAAAAGCGACTCGAGGGGCGGGGCTTGATCGTGGCAACTTTGTCCAATGAGGCTTTTTCATGCACAAGCTTCTGTGGCTGTACGGTCTCTTCAACTTTATCTGCAAAAGGCAGTAATGTCTGAGGAACAGGAGTACAAATTGCATTCGATCTCTAACACAAGCATCCATTCTCTGCAAGTTTATCAATTAACCACAGGGATACAGCATAAAGGAAAAAAGCATGGAACATGCCTAGTGCTTGCATTGTAGTAAACAACAAACCATGATCATTTTCAGAGCCACGACTGAATCCAATGTAACATTATGACAAAGAAAAAAAAAACGTTAACTCAAACATTTCTTTTTTCACATTTCACTAAAATAAACCTCTATTAAACCATATTAAAATAAGGAATATGATTTCAGCTCACATCTTGATGATTTAAACTTTTTTAAAGCTTGTTTTGTCATATTTTAAATCATTTTAGGCCATCTTGCAGAGATTGGGTTGGGTGGGGGCTGCTGATCCAGCTCTATCACTGCTTGCATCAAGAACAATAAAAAAAGTAAATCTTGCACGAAAATTGTAGTGGCATGAGTTTTGACTTAACATCCTGAACCTTCTTTACTTTGTTTGGTAAGATATCGGTAATGGGCACATTGTGGAACTGGACAAAGTGGCTTGAACGGTCTACAGATGTATTCATAGTATCCACAGACCACTCAGATCTAATCATTAAAAAATCAATATTATTCCTGGAGTCACTGTCACCACCAAGAATGTGATGCCATCTTACAAAACAACAATTCATCCTAACATATGGAAGCAGAAATATCACTCCCTCGTCGTGCATCAGTTCTGGGCTCCCCTATCAAAATTAGGTTTGGGAATAAAGAATAGTTCTTTTACTCACAGTAAAATAATGCAAAAACTATAAATAGACAACTTCATCTCGAATCGTCCTTCCTGGTTGCACGCAGCAACAAACATACAGTGACCAGTGCAGGATGATCGGGTTCTTTTGAAAGGAATATTCTCGGTTCAAAGGTTAAGCTCGATCAATAGTGGCAAAATGTTGATACCCAAACTTTATGGCATTTTTACCTATTATATAAGGATCAGAAGAACTGAACTGTTGCTTCATTTATCCAAGATATTCAGAAAACCAAAGAGCTGGATTTCGGGAATGAAACTCTTGTGCTGAAAATCACACTAATAAAAGCAATAGTAATAGTGATGCTTAGAGAGATCTCACAAAAATAGCAGTGATTTATCAGATTTAACTCACCTAATTCTTCTAGTTCAGATGTCATGGACTTGGATCGCATTGAGAGTGCAGTTGTCGGGGCTCGCTTTGGTGGAGGAGGAGCTACGATAACAAAACATGTCTGTCATATACACACCACTGCCACTCACATCTGCACTGAAGGGAGTGTTGTGATTTTATCCTCTATTTGCTTTCTGTGTAATTTATTCTCTATATCATTTATATTACTCAGGAACATTACTCACTCAGGAACACAGTTTAGCTTGTTCTGGATGTGCAGCTACATCAAAATACGGTGTGCTGACGCACACGAAATAAGCAAATAACATTAAAGTAATTATATTATTTGCAGGACTAATAAGAATCTCAAAACAGGCCATCCATCATTTGTCCTGACTACACGTGCAATGAGTGTTTAGTACCTTTTTTACGGGTGTTGTCGTCTTGTTCGAGATTCCTGCTCACTGTCACCACTTTAACGACGAGTCGGTTTCCTCCATGTTTAATCATGTTAACGACCTGCCGGTGTCCCATCTTCACCACATTCTGATGGTTGACCTGTAACAGAAATCACACTGCTCAGGATCTTACTGGTCATTACTTGTTTCTGTTTGAAGATGGAGGATCTGAAGAGGTGAATGGAAGATGTTTACTACTGCAGCTGCAAGTCCAAAAGGAGGCCGAAAAACGTGCCTGTTTGCTTTCTTTAATGCATGCTCCTGGTCTTGTGAATTATTTACTGAATGGGTTATTCCAGTGCATCTGTGCATATGAGCGCTTAGACTGATCTGAGAATATTATGACATCGGAGTCGGTTCTTTTCAGTGAATTGGCCAAACCATTTTGCAAAGCGGTCTGTGATTCGGTTCGTTTGGTTTGGACTGCTCTCTCACTGCATCAGTCAGTGAAATCACATCAGGACACTCAAGAAGACCGAGAACCAACAGAGTTCTGGATGAAGAGGATATTTCCCTACAATCATTTGAAACAAAAGGCGACTGAGGTTTAACTCATGTATGTGTATTACATGTAGGCCGTGAGAACATATGGCTATTTGACCTGATTTCTAAATGCAGTGCTGGTCGACTTACATTTGTATTTCAGTTTCAACTCTATGGCCGTTAAATATGGCAGCAAGCATAAGCTGAGATACAAGAATATCTTGAGTCGAAATAATTAGTTTTAAACATGATGACATGATGATGAAAAGCATCCAAATTTACCTGAATACACCCTAAATTTTAAGACATTCTTCTTCTCGTTCGTGTTTACCGTGAATCTCTGCTAATTACTTTCAATCTTGAACAGAAATGAACACAGGAGCTTTTTGTGGAGGAGGTGTTTGCAACGTAAGACAGACGTTTGCTTTTGAGATGTGTTTGTGATATTGTGAATGCAGTGCTTCATTTAGCAAGAGATGTGAGGCGTTTTGCATTTTGTGTGTAGTTCTTGGATTTGTGTGTAAAGTTTTGAAAAAAAGAGGCAAAGTTTTGAAAATGTGTGTAAGCAGTTGAAAAAACTAATTTAGTATAACTACAGACATACAAACAAGCTTTAGAACTAATATATAAAGCGATTAAAATGACTAGCTTACGATTTCTTTTTAGCTCAGTGTGAAACTATATTAATGAAATGATCAAATTCAGTTGACTTACATTAATATTTTCTTTCTCAAACTTTCTTCTTGCCTTGTAAATGTGTTTACATAAAAGCTTAACATTAATCATAAAAATATAATTTCTCACATGTTCAGCATTTGGGAGTCTCTAAAATCCTTTCACCTTGAACTGCTTTCATTTGGAGATTCAACGGCAAACACTTCACAGAGTCACAGAAGTAGCTGCTCCAGTTTTGGTTTATGATCTTTAATGAAGGCAGAATCTGCTCAAATGAGTTTTAGTTGCTATGCATAAGTTACTATGGCAGTGAAAACCAATATAAAACAATCAGAAAAGCCATTTAAACGCTCTCTGTGAGTTTGGTCTTGGGTCTCATTCTCATTATTTATATTGACAGAGGGATTCCCTTTTGTATGCATTTAATATTTCAGATTGACCGTGAAAAAACTGAAAAACCCGGAACAGGGAGATACGCAAATAAAACCCGGAGTGGACTATCTGGTTACATCACACCAGGAAATCAGCATTATTTGTGATCTGTCGTTATTGAAATCATTCGTCAACAGGTTTCTGAGGACAGCAAATGAAACCAGAATAAATGGAACGGAAACCAGAATCTGCACATTTCTTTAGATTCGAATCCCTACAGAGAAGCATGAGAAAGCTAGCTGCTTCATATCACAGTGTAGAGTATGCAGGGCTCGTACCTCGATGAGAAAGTCCCCTGAGCGGAGCCCCATCAGCCAGGCGACTCCACCCTCATCCACAGACTCCAGGTACTGCAGCGCGGGGAACGCAGGAGTCGGGATGAACTCCTCGATGGGTGTGTCTGCTGTGGAGCCCCAAAAACAGCAGAGCCTTCATGTTACTACGATGCCAACTTCATATGAGGTCTGATTTATTTCTGTTGCATGCGCTCAACGACTCACAAAGTACAATCTGACCCTGAATTATCTCTCGGGACAAAAGCAAACTACATTAACAAGGACACAAAGGGAAAAGGAAGCTATAGAGGAGTGTGTTTTCGGAAATATAATAGCTTCTGTGTGTATTTTTTTATGTGCGAGTGTGTAGATTTCACCGAGTTGCTCCTTCCCTTCGGCAGAGACACACCAGCTCTACACAAACCAGCAGTGACACCTGACAGTTCCCATAAATCAGCCGCAGTGCTGGAAGATCCCACTGCTTCACAGCGTACAGTACGCATACAGTGGACACTATAAAACACCCTCCACTGGATCTTTTTTATTTTGACTTGAACACATTCTGTAAGGTTTCAGACTGGTGGGGTTTGGGTCAGAATGAGCTGACGTGCTTGCAGATGTACCATCACACTAAAGAGTTAGCAGATGTTAAGCAGACAGTCTACTAATACTCTAATGAGAGTAAGTTGGCATGTATGTGCAGCGTTACCTATTGCCAACAGAATGTTCATCGAGACCGGTGTTGTAAATGTAAACAAACCGCTGTGACGAAAGTCACCTATGATTAAATTTTTCTGTACCATTAATAAGA
>NW_015554070.1:30764-45030 GCF_001515605.1 Sinocyclocheilus anshuiensis
TGTGTGTGTGTGTGTGTGTGTGTGTGTGTTTGTGTGTGTGTGTGTGTGAGAGTGTGTGTGTGTGAGACTGTCTGTGTGTGTGTGTGTGAGTGTCTGTGTGTGTGAGTTTGTGTGTGTGTGTGTGTGAGAGTGTGTGTGTGTGAGACTGTCTGTGTGTGTGTGTGTGAGTGTCTGTGTGTGTGAGTTTGTGTGTGTGTGTGTGAGAGAGAGTGTGTCTGTCTGTCTCTGTGTGTGTGTGAGTGTCTGTGTGTGTGAGTGTCTGTGTGTGTGAGTTTGTGTGTGTGTGTGTGAGAGAGAGTGTGTCTGTCTGTCTCTGTGTGTGTGTGAGTGTCTGTGTGTGTGAGTGTCTGTGTGTGTGAGTTTGTGTGTGTGTGTGTGAGAGAGAGTGTGTCTGTCTGTCTCTGTGTGTGTGTGAGTGTCTGTGTGTGTGAGTGTCTGTGTGTGTGAGTTTGTGTGTGTGTGTGTGAGAGAGAGTGTGTCTGTCTGTCTCTGTGTGTGTGTGAGTGTCTGTGTGTGTGAGTGTCTGTGTGTGTGAGTTTGTGTGTGTGTGTGTGAGAGAGAGTGTGTCTGTCTGTCTCTGTGTGTGTGTGAGTGTCTGTGTGTGTGAGTGTCTGTGTGTGTGAGTTTGTGTGTGTGTGTGTGAGAGAGAGTGTGTCTGTCTGTCTCTGTGTGTGTGTGAGTGTCTGTGTGTGTGAGTGTCTGTGTGTGTGAGTTTGTGTGTGTGTGTGTGAGAGAGAGTGTGTCTGTCTGTCTCTGTGTGTGTGTGAGTGTCTGTGTGTGTGAGTGTCTGTGTGTGTGAGTTTGTGTGTGTGTGTGTGTGAGAGAGAGTGTGTCTGTCTGTCTCTGTGTGTGTGTGTGAGTGTCTGTGTGTGTGTGTGTGAGAGAGAGAGAGTGTGTGTGTGTGTGTGTGTGTGTGTGTGTCTGTGACTTCATGTGCATTAATATCTGCACGTGGTGTGAGTTGAATGTTTCCTGATGAGGATGATGATGATGATGACGATGATGATGATGAGGTCTCACCTTTAGCTCCTCGCAGCACAAACCCGAAGCCTTCATTCTCCTGCTTCTGTAAAACCACCGTTTTCTGCTCGGTCACACAGTCGCTGTGGAGGAAATGACGCGTGTTATTCAAGCCCTTCATCATCCTCCTCCTCATCCTCACCGCCGCGCGGTTCATCATGACAGATCATCTGTATCGATCACTCGATGTCTTCGGCGCTTTTACCGCTAAACTCACGAGCCTCCGGACCGACGACGTCTGACGCATGTGTCACAGACGCGCGTCATTTATCTGTCGCGCCTCTTCAGCTGATCTGCGTTTAGAGTCTGCAGCATCACTGCCAGCACCCTCAGCAGCGCAGAGCATCTTATCTAGTCGTTTAGGAAGAGTTCTTGCTAGTCGACTAGTACTCTTCTGCCTTGTGTTAGACTTCCTTTTGACAAGATTGATAGTTAGGGTTATTATAAACACTGTAAAAACGGGTTTGTATTGCAAAAAGTTTTTTGAAAAATGTTTTGAAGATTTGAAAACTGCAAAAAAAACTCATACAAACCAATTGCAAATGTTTTATTGAAAGTGTGATCTCTTAAATGCGATTAAGAAATCAAACTTCCATTTAAATGGGAAGTGTAGGAATAATAAGTGTTATTTTATTAATTACTTGCACAATGGATGCTTTTACAAGCCTGACTGTAAGCCCATGTCAGCTTTGTTCACACACAGCTCATGATCTAACATAGTCTGCAAGCTGTGCATGAATACATATCTCTGATCCACAGATCATTCCTGTACATTTCCAAGTCACAGTAACATCAGTTCCCACCGGGTTGCTGTTTTTCAGTGTAAAAGTCCTGATTCTGCAGTGATTCTGTAGGGAAGTCATTTCTGCAGGTGAATTCAATGCACACTGAATCTGTTGATCATCCCTAGACCCTTCAGTAAAATATAGCTGATAAATCCTCATGTGTCAATAATCCAGATCGCACAGGTACGGCTGCAAGAGGTCTCTTAAAGATCGCTTCATCTGGAAAGCATCTGATAGACTTCTGTAAGATGTCAGTTTTACATGCATTCTAAATCATAAACATCTGCAAGCCATCTTCTAAACGTCTATTTGACATCTGATAGGAAACATCCTATAGATGTATTGCAGATGAGCAAACACTCTAAAGAATACGTCTAGCAGATGTAATGCAGACGTGTCAGTGATGGACGTGTGCTATCAGGGTAGGCTTGTCAGTCGAGATGCATTTTAATGGTTTAATATAATATCAAGGTTTATTTCTGGGTAGACAGGACTTAATAAAATAAACATCCATTGAGGCAGTTTAAAGCCTAACACTACTTACTGCAGTAAAATCACTTTAACACATGCTCTCATAGACTATTGCCTTATTATATAAGCTCTAAAACATTCAAACAAGTTCATTATAATTGTCAAGATTTCAAAGACATATGTGACCCTGCAGCACAAAAGCAGGCTTAAGTCGCTGGGGTATATTTGTAGCAATAGCCAACAATACATTGTATGGGTCAAAATTATAGATTTTTCTTTTATGCCAAAAATCATTAGGATATTAAGTAAAGATCATGTTCCATGAAGATATTTTGTAAATTTCCTACCGTAAATATATCAGAACTTAATGTTTGATTAGTAATATGCATTGCTAAGAACTTAATTTGGACAATTTTAAAGATGATTTTCTCAATATTTAGATTTTTTTGCACCCTCAGATTCCAGATTTTCAAATAGTTGTATCTCAGCCAAATATTGTCCTATCCTAACAAACCATACATCAGTGGAGAGCTGATTTATTCAGTATAAAATTGACTCTTATGACTGTGGTCCAAGGTCACATTTAAAGCCTGCTGTGCTTCATAATTTAAGGATGCGTCTCCTGTCTGAGGATGTGTTTTTAATTAATAAGCGAGTTAAAACATAAAAACTTGAACTGAATTGATCTGAATAATGACTCTCTTGTCTTTCTTTAGAGCTGCTTTACAGCAGAGTTAGAATTGGTCTCATATTTGATGAAGTTTGCATGATTGACTGTTATTTTCCCGTTTATTTCCGTGAAGCTGTACAGTGCTGTGACTTGAAGGTTTTCTGAGAAGAACCGCTGTATGCTTTCAATCAGGTCCGGTCGAGGTCTTACCTGTCAATGCTGTCATAGGAACCAACAGTGAAATGTCTGAAGAGTTTTTTCCTGTCGCTGCGCTCCATTCTGCTCTCTGGTGAACAAATGACAGCATTATAACAGATCCTCTTATGGTGAAGAGCATCTGAAAGGAGTCATTACTGCCTTCATTGCACGCACTCGTTTGAGCTTACAGAAACTGGAAGCTTACTCTTATTCATTTAGCAAAGGCTTTTAACTTCACAGGTGAAGAATAAAGACTGAGAATGAGACTGATGGAAACAGCCCTGTGATGGTCTCTCTCTCCACAGACACTTACTTGGTCTCTCTTTGTCAGGTTTGACAGGAATCTCTTCCAAACACCTGGCAGGGAACCAGCCCACCTGCCCTCGACAGCAGCCCTCCCAGTAACCGCCTTCACCAACGCTCAGAACTGCACCACACACAAGAAACAAGGCGACTGAAGGAAGGGAACATGGTCAGCTGAAAGGAGAAATGAGAAATTCACAGCGCTGACCTCTGACCCTTTCATTCTTGTGCAGGCTGATCTCTCCACCAGCTTGAGGTTGGTATGAGCGAACGACGACGAAATGACGGCCGGGAACAGCGCTGTACAGCTTTCTCCTGGAGCTCTGGCCACACGGTCTGCCATTGACACTGCAGGAGCAGAAACACATTCAGAACTCAGAACTGCAAGATTATACTCATATATATTCAGAAACGTAAGTGGGTTAATAATACATAAAACGTTCAAATATAAGACACATTACTGTCATCTAAGTCATGGAAGAGCTCCCTCTGCTGGAGGAAGGATAACATGACAATACCAGAAACATATGTTTGATATCAAAATAGTCAACAGAAAGTCAAGATCAGCAAGCAGGAGATGAAGTGATGATAAAAATGAGCGGCGCTTACTGAATAATCATAGTTTTTCATGATGTTCTGTCGGACTCCAGCTGAGCAGCATACATTCATAAAGTGTTAATACACCGAAGCAAAGGCAAAAATGTGAAAATGTAAAAATAATACCTGTCAGGGAAATTGTGACAGTAGGTATGGTGGGTTGAAACATTATTAGAAAGCATTTACGCCAGTAGAAATTTTGTACGTGCATTGATTTCAATCAAATGATTTTGATAACCCCAGGAAACAAAAACATATAAAATACATAAAAACACAACAATGGGTTAACAATTAAAACCAGTGTATGAGTCCATTATGCTGATGAATTAATCCGCTATAACATTAGCTAAAGCACATGTTTTCCAGGCCTGCATTTAGTTTGACATGTGAACCGCAAAGATGTTTATTTCTTTCTTCATTGCTTTCCGTGTTCACTTCAGAGCTACATATGTCCACAGCTGCGATATGCGCATTATAATTATTCTTCACTTCTCTGTCCCATTTTTGTCATATACACTATAAAATCCTTTAAAAATATTACAAAATGCAATAACTTTCTTCACATTTTATGGACTTGTCTTACATCTGATGGTCGTCTCATTAATATTTGAACAAATGAAGGCCGGGTTCATTCGTTGGTTGTATTTACTGGAGCTTCAGTCATGATTCACTGCTGCTGTACAGAGAGAACAAACAGCTTCACATCTGTTAAACGTGCATTGGATGGTAAATCAGTGAGATGGGCGCCTGATTGTCCTGTCCTGAAGATGAGTAAAGAACTGTTGCATCAGTTTTCTCTTATAATAATTAAGCCAAGGCTGATTAATTGAACTGAATGTGTTAACTGGATTAAATATTTAGCTACAGTCATATGTGTGTGTACGCTCCTGTTTGGTGAACTCTACCGTTTCTGCTGCGTGCTCTGCTCGTCCTCCAGGCTGATGGACAGGGAACGGCTGCTCGGGACGGTCCTGCCGCCGCGGCCCGTCATCTTTCCCGGGCCGCTCGGGTCTCTCTGCATCTTCTGCGGGGACAGACTGAGCTGCTCTGGACTCACGGCTCGCGTCATCAGGTTATTGTCGCTGTTGGAGCGCAGCAGCACCCGAGACATAGAAAGATTGTTCTTCTGGAGAGGCCGTCGCTGTCTGGAGTTCAGATAAAAAAAAAAAAAGTTAAAGTAAAGTACGAGGGGGAAGCCCAAAAAATACAATGACAAGAATCTTTGTAAATGTCATAACAGATGGAACAGAGCTAATACAGTGAGTGAAAACTGCAGAAAGAGTTCAGTAACATCGTGTCAGCGATGTAAAAGTGTCACCAGTGATCTTCAACCAGCTCACAGTGAAATTCACATTAAGCTCACAGGAAAACAACCTTCCCTCATCACTCTTAAGATTCAGATTCAGTGCAGATCTTAAATAAAAAATCTCAAGATAGGAGACTAATAACACATTAGATCTATGGGAACTATAATCTATTATAACTTAAGAGGATATAACATGGTGTTCATTGTGTTATAAATCATCATACTCTTAAAAAATAGGTAAGAATTACATTGCATTATGACTGTCACCATTAAGATTATTCATAAGATCATACAACATATACGTTATTTTTTAAGGACGCCATTTATTTTAACAGTCCATTTTAGACATTCTACTAACTATAAGGAACTTTGTAACTACATGTCAACTAGCTCTCATTAGAGTGTTAGTAGAATAAGCTGAAATGTACGTGCAAAGTGACTTATAGTGAGTAGAATGTCCATCAAAATCAAGTGTGAGCAGATATTAAGCAGACGGTCACTGATACTCTAATGACTGCTCGCTGATGTGGAGCTGCACAGTTACTGATGACGTCTAAAGTGGACTCAAAATAACGTGTTACTATACATTATAAATACAGGCTTCATAGTAAGTGTTCATAGAGCAAACCTTTAAACAAGTGTATTGGCAGCTGCTGATCGTTTAATGAATGTTACTCCCATAATGTGCGCAAAATGTCTTATAGGAAGAAGGTGGATAAGCTTATGGATTTGCTTGGGGAAATCATATAAAAAAATGACACAAACAAAAATGATAACAATATAAATATTCATGGAACATTAATTAGTAACAACAATACTGGTAAATGTCTATGAATGTACTGTAGGAAAAAATGTGTATAAATGACCCTGTAACAGGTTTTATTTTAAAGATAATAAAGAAAACATGTTTCTGTTGCACAATATATAGACTGACACATCGGAGGTGGTTATAAGTTGTCTATAGTACTCTTGTATATAGTACTTTCTTAAAAGCAGCTCAAGCCTCGTTTACGAATTCAAAAATGTAATTTTAAAACTAGTATCAGAGGCTTGAGATACTGACACGCAGTTACTAGAGAGAGACTTTGAGTTTTAATGTCATCTGTAATACCTAATCAATTACTTAGAGAACAAGAAGAAAACATTAAACCTACAAATTAAAAATAAAAGTTCCCTGATCATCAGGTATTAAATAACACCCCATACATGGCAAAAAGACTTGGCATCATCATGCTGATTCATATCATAAATCCTTTCACACGGTCTGCTCCTTCTCTTCATTCTACCTTATTTGGGCACGTACACCATAATGCTAACTTTGCCACACCATATACAGGATTTAATTAAACCACTTTTAAATTTATTTATTTTTAAATATTTATGTATTTTAAATAAACCATGCTCGATTAAAAGTGCCTATAAACTACACACTCCAATCTTTTCTTAAACCTAAAACAGAATCAAATGCTGACATTCAATTTTAAAAACATGAAGAAACATAATCTTCATAATAATAATAATGCATGCATCGTGTCTGTTTGTGGCGTTGATCCTCCACTGAAGGTCTCCTACTTTCTCTGTAATGGGTTTTTCATACCTTTCTGGGAAGAACCTGATTCATACATTATTGTCCATTTAATGTCTCTTACATCCTTAAGATGTTGATAATTGATGTTTTTTACACAAACTCTAGAAAGTGTGTGTTTGCTTAAAAATCAGTTCCAGATTGCCCATGGAAGTCACATTTCTTGCATCTTCCTGCCAGTCATCATTCTTCATAAACACATATCATTCAGGAAAATGGGTAAAACCTCCAGCAACGCAATTCTCAACAGAGAACATCGTCTCAAGATCATCGAGCATCCGGTGGATGAAGCGCTCAGACCTGAAGCCATCAAACTTACAGTATGGTTTTCCAGCTCGGTCCACTGTTCAGATGGCATATCCAGGAGATTCCAGGATTTCAGGAGATTCCAGGAGATTCCAGGATTTCAGGAGATTTCAGGATTTCAGGAGATTTAAGGAGATTCCAGGATTTCAGGAGATTCCTGGATTTCAGGAGATTCCAGGATTTCAGGAGATTCCAGGATTAAGGATAGACCACAACACAGCGTTTGCCAAGCTCACACAACCCTTTGGTGAAAAATAGTTAGTCCTTCCAAGGACAAGTAATTTCTCATCCACGCTCATCCTTCTGGTTTTACGCAGCAGCACACGCGCCACTTCCATGCACTGCTGATGCCGATAATATAAAAGATTGTGCTACTTGAAAATAAAAAAATAAAAAACACTATCCTGAAATTAACGTCACTTAGTCCTTGACCTCTGTCCTGAACCAGAAGATAAAGGACAGCAGCTTTTAACCATTACTGTCCTGATCAGAAGAACTTACACTTATGCATTGAACAGAATCTTTTGAATATCTTCTATTATATTTCTCAGAGAATCCAGTCTATTTATGCCAATGTGTATGAGCAATAAGATGATCAGGACATATGTGACCCTGGAGCACAAAACCATCCATTCATTTTATACACCATCCGCTCTCACACATAAACATTTCAATTCACAGCATTAAACAGCATTAGTGTGTTTGGAAAGAATGCAGTAAATGTCTGATACTCGGATATAATATTTTATTTTTTGAAAATAATTTTATTTTTTTTATATTGTCAAAAAAAAAAAAAAAAATACCACTGGTGCAAGACATGAGTGAAATGATTTAATAAATAAATAAATATAAAGTACATATATACTGCAATGCAATATATATGTGACCCTAATCTAAATATTGAGAAAATCATCTTTAAAGTTGTCCAAATGAAGTTCTTAGCAATGCATATTACTAATTAAAAATTAAGTTTTGATATATTTACGGTAGGAAATTTTCATATATATATATATATGGAATTACACTATATATACACTTTATGTGGCTGTATTACAATATGCCTTTAAGTTGCATGCATTTCGATGTTTACAGCTTTGTTTGCACTATCAAAGATGGCTGTTTATGAATGTTGCATATGATCACTAAGGGTCAGACTTTACTAAAATCAAATTCATTAAAATCATCTTTCTGCCAAATCATGAAAACAGTTCACCGGACGTTAATCTTTTTTTTTTTTTGCCCTTTGCTTTCTGGATAGTGCATGTTGCTGTGAAACTATGGCAAATCGAGTGTAATGGACAAAAACTAAGATCTTTAATCATCCCAGCAAACTGCAGATCATACTCTTACAGCAAAACCAACATTTCAAAGCCACAACTGGGTGCACACAAAGAGCTGGAGAAGGTCCTGCTAGAGATGAAATCAGCGTAAATCAACACACCTCTCTCTGCTGTGCACCAGGCAGAACCCATGACCCAAACGAATCCAGTCCCTACAAAATCCCATCCCAGATCAGAGAGGAGGAATGAGTCTGCCGCTGCGCTCGCTGGAAGATGATGAGCTCGTAATCCCTCGCTGCTGTTGTGATTTGAGGCTTTTTTCATTTAGTCTGCAGGACAGCTGTGGGCTGCTCCGGGAAACAATCACGGATTATGCCTCCTCAGATATTTACTTCTGTTCCTTTTGATTGATTTATTCATGTGAACGGTTGCCTGGGCCCGGTATAATCCAGCTCACTCAACATTTTTTGCTTTTATGAAAACATACTGAAAAAACAATGCTCTTTAGGTCAAGTCAGCATATAGGGTAGCACTGCTTGTTGTTTTTGTCTTTTGGAAAAGCCCTGCCTTCTTTTGACAGAGTCCAGTCTGACAGACGGCTGATATCACAAATGTGAATAAAAACAGTAGTGTGCGTATACAGTGTGAAAACAAATGAATGACCAAATACACAGGTTATGTAGTGTTGTCTATGTTTAGGTGACACTCAGCTGCAACATGTTTGTGCTCAAAATCATGCACTCAGAAAACAACCCACAGTTTCAGAGGAGAATATTTTAAGTGCAGCTCTGGATCGGCATCGCTCTTAATCCTAGCTGCCGCTCCTGGATTAGTCCAGTCATTTCTTTCACATTAAGACGTGCCCTATTTGCACACACACTGCTGTCTATAGAGCTCTGCTGGAGGTTTCTGATATGGGGTTGTTAAATCAGATGCAGTCGCTGTATTTGTGGCTCTTACCTACGTCACTTTCTCTGTGCTTCTTTATCAGCTCCGCCAACTCGAAATTCCCAGAGATTATGGCTACCTGCAACACAAGGGTATCTGAGTCAGTTTCATTCAGAGTCAAATACCGCAAACTCACGTCAACAATATCAATATAGCTCGATGCATCAGTCAAGTGACTAATGATATGACGTATGTGTAAAAATGCATAAAAGCAAAAATGCAATGTGTAAAAAAATCTACATATGTGTTATATATCTATAAAATATACTAGAAGACTATATATTTTTATACTTTATTTAAATATTTGATACATTTTTAACTTTATTTTTTAAATTTCTTTGGATTTTTCTGTATAAATGTATTTTTTCAACAACGGGATTATCTAGATTTATTTTAGATTATATTTTATTTTATTTTAATTGTGCTCACATTCTAGGACAGAAGACTGAAATATGATTAATGAACTAATGAGCGACTTTCCTATATTCTTTAAAAGACTAAAGTGTGTTTTTTGTTTCTGATGTCCCAGGATTTGCTATTTTCAGAGAGATCAATGACATATTTGTGATATATGTTTGTTGCATTTGTGAGTTGATACAAATGTAACTGGTTGTGTAAAATAGGCACATAATATCATAATATTGATATACTGATTGCACCCCTGACGCCTCAATTGAACCGATCAAATAAATGAATGAATGAATGTTTATTGTCATTGTATGCTCCCAGTGGAACAGAACAACAAAAGCAGCTCTTTAAGACACCAGATAACAAGTACAGAACAATAAATAAAAAAAAAAAATAGATAAAAAAACATAAACAGTATAAACATTCTAAACACTAAACAGTAGAAACGTAACAGTAGTGCAGCAACAGTATAGTGTAATAAAGTGATTGTGCATAAGCAGTACTTGTAATATTGCACATTGAAAAGTGTGCGTAAATTATTAACAATGTATACAGAGTAAGCAGTATAAATGGTACTGTAGCAGCAATGTACTATTATAAAGTGGTAAGTGCAAGACAACAACAGTATTGCACGTATGTTCATGTATACTGAACTGTATGTAAACAGTATATGTTGGCAGATAGTGTGGATATTGTGAGTTCAGGTTTGATTGAGAGCGGCCACAGCTCCGAGGAAAAAACTGTTCTTAAATCTGGTTGTGCGAGCAGAAATGGCTTTATGATGCCTGTCAGATGGCAGCAGATCAAAGGCTGATGGCCAGGATGTGTGAGGTCCTTGCAGATGTTATCTGCCTTCCTGAGACGCCGTGTACTGTATATGTCCTCCAGCGCTGGGAGTTGAGTCCCGAAGATCCTTTGTGCGCTGGAGACAACACGAGCAGCGGTAAAAGGTTGCCAGCAGTTCTTGTGGCAGTCCGGCTTTTTTCATTGCTCTCAGGAAATACACCCGCTGCTGTGTCTTTTTTACTTGTGCGGTGGTGTTAGTGGTCCAGGTAAGGTCCTCTGATGAAGCATAATTCCGATTCTGGGATCTCCTGAAGTCAACGATGAGCTCCTCGGTCTTCCCAGTATTGAGAGACAGGTTGCTCCTCAAACACCAATCCTCTAGGTTCTGTATCTCGGCTGATTCGTCATTGTCCGTGATCAGCCCCACTAAAGTCACGTGATCCACAAACTGTGTCAGATGCAGGAACACAGTCGCGGGTGAAGAGGGAGAACTGGATGGGACCGAGCACACACCCCTGAGGTGTACCTGTGCTCAGAGTGATGGTGGAGGATGTGTAGGGGCCCGGTCTAACTGTCTGGGGCCGCTCCATCAGGAAATCTTGTATCCAGTTGCTGTTCGTTTTCTTCGGCACTGGCACAATGATGGCTGATTCCAGAAACAAAGACAGATTGAAGATGTCAGTGAAAACTCCAGCAAGTTGTTCAGCACAGTCCCTGCGTACCCGTCCTGGAACACCGCCCGGACCTGTGTGTGGATTTACTCTCCGCAGCGTGCGATGTACATCACATATGCTCAGTGTCAGAAGCTCATCATCCTCTGAGGCTGGGATTGTGACCATTGTTCCCTCTAAGCTGTGCATTATTACATCGCGACCGCGCAGAAGAAATAATATGCCACGCACAGGACAGACGCAAAAATGAGTTGGGAAAGCCATTTAATTGAATTCTAGGAAATGTGAAATAATTGCAATGCTCGGGCAAACCACTATTGAGTTGGTGTCGCTATAGAGTTAGAACCGGTGAATGCGGTTTACAGGTTTCATAGAAAGAGGTGAAACGGCTCAACACGAGAGCCAACGCAAATGTAATGACTTGTGAAATAAAACGTCATCATGTTTCAAATAAAAGTGGCTTGGCACAGAACGGTAACAAAACTCAGAGACATTTACAGTCACACACAGGTGTAGTGTACACACTACATGGGGATGTTTAGATAACCGTAAAAGAATTCACGTTCACGTTGTTTGAAAATATTTGTTTTTTATATATTATATTATAAGCCTAATAAATAATTTACCTCAAACACAATCTATGCTAAAGATTAAGATTACTGTATCATAACTGGATCTCTTTCAGATTTAAGGCTCAGATTCCCTGTTACTAATCCAAATGAACCCAACAGAAACACAACTAACTCTATTTACTTCTTTTAATGGGTTGCCCAAGTCAGGTATAGCTACGTTTATTGTGTAATTGAGTTTTTGTGTCGAGATGAAGTGTGTGATTTCTGAGCCTCTATCAGCATCAGAAAAACACGCAGGTGTTCCTGTCCTAAAGTCACGCCTGCTTGAGAATGTGTTCGTATGTAAATCCCATCAGGATGCTTCATCAATCAGACTGCAGTTCTGTTTAGTGCTGCTAGTGGCACAGAGAAACAGAATAAATCACAAGATTTTTTGATGCTAAAAAGCATAATGCCCATTAACTGATTTCACCTGAATGAAAATCATGACATTGTATGCATGCATGTACAGAGCAGACTATACTGAAGTACACTAGAAAGTGCATCTGAGGAGATGAATGGAGGAAATGTAAAATCTCAGAGGGTTTAACACACTGAATCACTTCCTTGCAGTGATTATTTTCATTCTGCTAAGTTTCTTCTTTTGAATCGTCTAATGTGCTCGTTTGAGAGACTCTGCACATGCGTGCTTGAGCCGTAATCCTACCAGCACTTCTGACAGGAGATTTGTACATCACCATCTGTAGCCTTTAATCACAGTTCATCCACAAACTACTGGAACACACACACACACACACACACACAGACACACGCACGCACGCACGCACACACGCACACACACACAGTTAATTCAATTCATAAAACTAATTAGTATTTCTAAAGATCAGTGAAACTATTGAAATATATAGTGTTTTTAATTCTTAAATGCACATTTCAAACAGTTGTATTAGTGACCAATATTAAATAATGTGGTCACAATATTGACATAAAGCATACTAATCCATATATTACAGCTCCCACATGCAGAACGATCAACCTTTATCATTTTTATTTTATGGCAAGGAGAATATAACATAGGATTCAATTACAAAAATAATACTGCACACCAGTTTCATGTGCAATAACCTACTGTAAAATATGGGGTAGTTCTGTACAGTAAAACATTAGTAAATGGCAGTCAATGGCTACCGGCAACTGTTCGGTCAGCAACATTCTTCAAAGTATCTTCTTTTGTGTTCAGCAGAAGAAAGCAACTCATACAGGTTTGGAATAAATGATGACAGAACTTTAATTTTTGAGTGAACTATCTCTTTAAAGTTAAAAGTACGCTGAGAAGCTGACGGATGTTCTTCACAGCTAGTGAAATACATCCAATAAGATGATCTTTGCAAACGGAGCCAGTTAAAATTCCGTGCAGAAAGTGCTCAGTCAAATGCGGTGATCATTCACGATGAGAGTCGCGGCCAGCAGGACATTACCTGGAACGGACTCTGATTATTGCAGTTCTTCAGCTCCTTGTCGGCTCCTCTGACCAGCAGCACGTGAGCACACTTCTCCTGCGGGAGTCACAAACACACCGTCAGTCTCTAAACAAGACAGAAAGACAATGAAACATCCCTCCAGCTTCAGAGAATAATGATGTTTGACCACAAGACTCAGACTTTAGTTTGAGACACGTCAACAGGATTTTCATTTGTATTTTTGATTTACTCTTTTCTTAATGGTTCAAAGGCTGAAATATGAGGTTGATCATTTTATACAACTTGTATTGTCAAATCATGTATTGTTTGAACTGTAAAGTTGTTTGAATTATCATTTTTACCATCATGTTACACTTTAGTTGTTACCACAGATATTGGATTGTTTCAAAACCATGCTACTACCTGAACATTTAGCTTTTTTGTAATATCAAAATTTCCCAAAATGCGGATTCCAATACATTTTAAATAAGATTTTAAAGAGTATTATTTGTAAGTATTATATTTTTTTAAATACTTTTTTTTTGTAGCAAAGACGCATACAACTGATCAAAAGTGACTAAAGTCATCGTACATGGTTACTTTCACAGCTCCACTCTCAGTGGTTTTGAAATAAACACTCTTTTATTTGTGTTTGAGCCTCATTCCTCCTGACTTACAGCCCCACTGAAACACAGACACGAATCCCGTAGTTAACGTGCCACTAACCATATAAACAACTGCAATGCTGACGATCACACACCTGGTTGTAGAGAGCACAGATGTGCAGCGCCGTGTTTCCCGAGGCGTTCTGAGCGCTCATATCTGCTCCATAAAACAACAAGTGCTCGAGGTGCTGGACGTGACCGTGTCGACAAGCCTGTGAGAAACACACACACACAC
>NW_015554070.1:45423-50669 GCF_001515605.1 Sinocyclocheilus anshuiensis
CACACACACACACACACACACACACAATTACCCTAACAGAAAACTTATTGTGCTTATTCACAACAAACTATGATGAGCCCAGGTGGAGTTTTTGTTAGATTTAGCTCAAAACAGCCAACAAATTTGTCCCCAAAGTTAAGAAGGAACCCACACACATCAGTCAAAGATGCAGAACACGCTGAAAGAGAGAGAGACTTTTAGTAAACAAAAAACTTGATTTAGAAGTTGAAAACTTGAAGTAGATTTTGCATCAGAAAAATGAAAATTTCACAGTTCTGCTCACCAGAGGGCGCCATGTCCAGTATGAACTTTTCAATTTTATGTCCTGCTTGTGTAAACAGAATGTTTTGTCTAATGTGTTCAGCAGGAGCTTTTCTGACCGTTCTGTCAGTGGTTTGGTTCATGAATTTTTCTGATTTTTTAGGCATTTAAGGCTCTTTTTATATTTTATGTAAGGGATGGGTCAGGTTGAACTATTAGCATTGTGAACCTACAACAAACATCCAGAGAAATTAGAGCTCTAGAATCCTTCATCCTACAAAAGTAGCGCCACATAAAAAGACATAAACAGTATACATCCAAACTTCACATTTCTGCTTGTAAACACATTATTCTATATTCTAGTGATCAATCACAGGGCACAGATGCCATCCACAGACTGAACTCACAGAATATTCATTTTAGTTGTGACGTAATCGAGGAAACGATTAAATTTTCAGTTTTTAAGTATAGTGATGATGCATTATAACTCAAATACTTGATACTCCTGGGACCTCGGCATCTTTAATAAAGCCATGGATGAAGCTGACCTGGTGGATCTCGTGCCAGCCGTTCTCATCCTGGCAGCAGACGGAGGAGTTCTCGTTCAGCAGAAGCTCGCAGCAGTCGGTGTCTCCTCCCAGCACGGCTGTGTGATACAGCGCTGTCAAACCACGACTGTCTTTATAGTTAGGAGATGCCCCGAGCTCCAGCAGCGTCTGAAGAGCACGATCATTCACAAGAAACACCACTGTAACACAACTAAGGTATATGTGATCCTGGACCACAAAACCAGTCATAATGGTCAATTTTCTCAAATTGAGATTTATACATCATCTGAACGCTGAATAAATCAGCTTTCCATTGATGTATGGTTTGTTAGGATAGGACAATATTTGGCTGAGATGCAACTAAGCTCGCAGCAGTCGGTGTCTCCTCCCAGCACGGCTGTGTGATACAGCGCTGTCAAACCACGACTGTCTTTATAGTTAGGAGATGCCCCGAGCTCCAGCAGCGTCTGAAGAGCACGATCATTCACAAGAAACACCACTGTAACACAACTAAGGTATATGTGATCCTGGACCACAAAACCAGTCATAATGGTCAATTTTCTCAAATTGAGATTTATACATCATCTGAACGCTGAATAAATCAGCTTTCCATTGATGTATGGTTTGTTAGGATAGGACAATATTTGAAAATCTGGAATCTGAGGGTGCAAAAAAATCTAAATATTGAGAAAATCATCTTTAAAATTGTCAAAATGAAGTTCTTAGCAATGCATATTACTAATCAAAAATTAAGTTTTGATATATTTACGGTAGGAAATTTACAAAATATCTTCATGGAACATGATCTTTACTTAATATCCTAATGATTTTTGGCATAAAAGAAAAATGTATAATTTTGACCCATGCAATGTATTGTTGGCTATTGCTACAAATATACCCCAGCGACTTAAGACTGCTTTTGTGCTGCAGGGTCACATATTTATCATTCTTCTGTCTCACTTGTTGCCACTTTGCAGTTCCAGTTCAGGACCATTTAAGTCGCTGGCACTTTCCCTGAATAGAGTACCTTTTGGTGTCACATTATTGTACCATTAGTGTCCCATGATGGATGATGGGTGACATGAAAATATGAAAAGAGTAAAAAAGTAATTGCAATGCACTTAAAGAAATCCCTTTCCTCATGGAGAGCCTTCAGTCAAACCACTTTCAGGGTTTTCATGCAACCGGCACCAAACCACCACAAAACCCGGATCTGGTTCAGCAGAACTTGGAGTCTGGAGTCCTGTATCATACAAGTCCAGGTTTTGGTAACAGGGTTGCAAAAAATGCAAACTACATACATTAAATAAATGTAATTAAATATAGCTGGTATATTTTGTTGGTTTTCTGAAGGGTAAGTACTTGCTTTTGCTGATCATTTGCTAAAAAAACGTGTTTTCAGACACTATTGAGTATTCTATTTTTTGGAAAATGCCAGCTAAAATAGAGACAATAGAGGCTGTTAGAACTAAAACCTAATAATTAATGCAATATTAGTCTGCTAATTTTAAACGAATAATATCTCTGGTTTTAATGTAATTAAACTCAGTTCAGTTGTGTACCTTGAGCGTGGCCTGGTTTTTAGAGCAAGCTGCTTTGTGGAGCGCAGTCATGCCGTCTTTGGCCCTGAAGTCCAGATGAGCTCCTCCGTTCCTCAGTGCTTTAATAAACTCCACCGTACTCTCCAGCTGGGCCGCAAAGGTGAGCGGCGTCTCTATAGCACACACACACACACACACACACACACACACACACACACACACTATGGGTCACGTCTTGCTTCAGACTTGACTGGCATTCATGAGCTTAATGCTTTCTCACCTTATCTCCACTTTTTCCCTTTGTGTTGCAATTATTCTGCTTATTGTACATAATCACAAGAAGTTTATATCACTCTTTAAATCACTGGTACCTCCAGTGTCCATGTCATGGTAATTGGGGTCCAGGCCTCGGTCAAGCATTTTGGAGAGCTTCTCTAGCTGATGATGTCGGATGTAATCTATGAACCTCCTCAAGTTGGCCTGGAGAGAGAAAATAAAGAAAAATGATCCTTCAGTCAGAAGCCATTATACTGAATGCTTAAAGCCGTTAGATACATACATACTTGCTAAGACACAGCAGCAGCTACTCATGCAACAAAACACATCCGTTTACAATTAGATACATAACTGAGTGTTACTTGAATAAGTGTTTTTGCTTATTATATGTAAATTGCACATCATTACTTACTACTTTAATCAGACTATCAGAACCACAATGAGCCCGAACGCAACATGCCATGTGCACAGATGCTGAAACAATCCTCACAGACTGCCATGAGATCTTCACTTTCATACATTTCGTGCAAGCAGACAGCACTAGAATGTACTAGACTTGCCATCTCTCTCTCTACCCCAAAAATCTTCAGTCATTTTGAATTATGAAAAAAAAAAAAACGATTCAAAACGATTTCTGGTATTTTAACACCAAACAAGAAAGGACTTATCGGCTCTCACCTTTGTGTGAAGTCTGGCAATCTGCTTCTCGTCCGCACCGGGCTGATCATACAGTCTGGTTTTGTAGCGAAACTGTAGCATACAGGAACAAAGAAGCTTCTCAGGTTTTCACCGTAGTAATTTCAGGGTAACTAATATTTACAAATCTCAGAATACAGTCCTGATGTCCTGAGTTATGCTACTTGAGTGTACTGTATTGCATTACTCTGCTATGGTTTTCATTAGACCCTGACGATTGTAAGGCCTTTCCTGTACCTCCAGTGACGCGGCGTCCTCGCAGGCCAGCTGTGGATATTCTCCGACGAGACACTCTTCATCCAAGAAAGCACCGCTGGCCGGCTGGAAGAGTCCGTAGTTCAGCACATCCTTCAGATTCTGACTCAGAGTACACAGCAGACGCTGTTTAGCCACCCACACCGTGGCACTGGGGTTAAACCGCACGCACTTCTGTTGAAGAAGAGCAAAGGGACATCAGTTCAGTTTCAGACATCAATGTCAAGCATAGGCTACTGTACGTCAATCATAAACATTCAGCCCATTTTTATTATTTGTTATGCTTCTATTACAACTGGTCATGTCTCAGCAGCTGCTTCCATTCAACTTAGGAAACACACAAGAGGAAACTGGCAAAACACCTCAGAACAACGACCAGCTGATTAAAAAAACTACAAACTGACTACAAAAAGAACAGGAAACAGGAACAAAGCAAAGAGTTCAAACAAACACAAGGGAAATGTAACAAACCGCTACACAGTATTATTATTTCAACTAAATTTGTTAGTTATCATTTTTATTGTGATTTATTATTGTTCTTTGTTCAATAGAGCGCTCTTTTAAACAACGGGTCGGTGACTGGGATGGACTTTCAGTATCTGCACTGCAATCGAATCCTGTTTGCGTGAAATAAACCTGCTCCAATCTAGCTCAGGCTTGACAACAACTCTGAGATGAGATTCAAAGGACAGAACAATCCAGGATAGAGTCAAATAATTGACTAATAACTCACTGAGCCAACCATTAAACATAGATGATTCAGTACTCCACATATGAAGAACAGGCCTCTGTAATTCAGTATTTCACTGAACTCTTGTTGATTCCCAGACTCACATAAATCTCTCCTCTGACTAGACTATAGACTGAACCTCTGAATCTTTGAACTGTGATCGAATCACAGAATGACTGAACTGTTTTGAATCTTTGAGCTGTTTGAATTCAGCTGTGTGTTGGAAAGAAGAGAGTGTGTTTTCTCAAACTCATCTGGAAACAATAAATGCTGTTTTTGGACTGGAGAGGAAGTTTTAAGTTATGAAACTTACAGGATGTTTTCTAAAGTACACTAAAAGTTGATCGCCTATGACAAATTGTACTCATTGAGTCAATAAGCACACACTCACCGTCTGCTGCAGGTCTGGGATATTCACTCTAATGACCAGCGAGTGGCTCTGGACGTCCGTCATGTGGCTGACAGTCTGTTCTGTCCTGATCGTCTCATAGATGGCCTCCTCTTTTGAACTTTCTGAGCTGGATTCCTGAGAATATTCAGAAAAACTCTGAGCCATCTCATCCTCGCTGGACGTCGGGCTCCGTGGCATATTCAGCTTCAGTTCAGCTAAAGCAGAGAAAAAAACATTTGTGATTTGAGTGCTTCTACTTGTTGCCAGTAAATGAAAAACAAATGCCACCTACAGAAGCGCTTTCCATCGATTAAAATGTATTAAGAATATCTTCTTATTTTAGCTTACTGTAAATAGTTAATTTTCAGAGTTCAAAAAGGATAATCACCCCCATCGAAGATTTAGTTCTCAAGGGAAGATGATTTCATGTATGAAAACGGACTGTTTATGATTACTATACAGTGATTGTCAAGTTGAAAATGATTAATATTCACTGTTATGCATCACACACACACACACACACACACACACCACACACAGACACACAC
>NW_015554070.1:50679-67456 GCF_001515605.1 Sinocyclocheilus anshuiensis
ATCAATTCATTTGTCAACACTTTCAAACATTAATCTAGCGGGATTATTTATGCAATAGTAACTGCAGTGTAAATGCATTCATGCCACCACTGAGCTGTGTGTAAAAATACCTGAATCTCACTTCAGATGCAGCTGTGGCTATTTATTTGGATTTCATTTGACTGATAATAGCCTTATATTGTCATATTTGAAAAGTTAGAAGTTAGAAAAAATTGCCATTAAAGGGTAAAAATGCCCCAGAAATCAGTTTAGGTGAAAAATATGTCCCCTAATGGAAAAGTGTATTTCTGTCACTGCTGTGAACTGACCACCACACAGAATATGAAGAATGCCAATCAAATCAAAGAGGGCGGGGCTTCACTCTTCACAGAAACTGACAGGAATTCAGTGCCAGAGTGAGCTGTAAACATTCACTAACTCACAACTGTTTACAACAGAAACCTTACATGACTGGCAGGAATAATATCCGGTGACTACTTGACTCGACAAATTGCACCACTTTGAATTAAAAATAATTTACTTGATTCATGTAATTCGTAATTGAATGCGAGTAGCCTGAAATAACTGTAACTATTGCCATAATGTTTAAATCATGCAAATGAAGGCTCCACAGTTTAGTAAGTGGTCATTTGAGTGCATGATATTTTCCTCTTCATGTTCTGTATGTTTCATCTCATGGACACCTTATAAAGCACCACAAAACTTACTTACATCACCAAACATGCTTACTCTTGATCATTTGTGCTCCTATTCTAAGCTACACAAATGTTTTTTGTTGTTATTGCATCTGTCTCCTCATGCATTGCTTTGCGTTTTTTCCTTGTAAATTGTAAAAACATGACATGCAATTGTAATATGTTGCATGTAAGTGAACCCCTTTAAACATATTTTGCTGAAAATTTTGACGAGGCATTAAGAACACAAACTACATTAAATGCAACATTAAAAAAAATCATTCATACCTGAAAGTCTTCAATGCTTCTTTCTCTCCGTGTGATTTAAGCCTCCGAAGAGGAGATGATGCTCTTTATCAGCTGCAGGATTCCTACCGACGATCAGACTGAATCCTAATAAATCCTTTATGTCACTCGAATCATTTCAACAGAGGATCTGACGAATGACAAGAAAGTGTTAGCATTTTGTCCTTTCATAGTGTTCCGCAGAAAGGTCTGTGCAAGTGAAGTTCTCTGAAAACCCGAAATGTGTGAGAAGTAGGTGAGATATTATTAAATGGAATGAAATCCAGAGTTGCTCTCGTACAGATGATTCAGTTCGGCCCCCTAGTGACTCTCTGAAGAGGCTCCTACAAATAACTCGGTCTAAAGCGGTTAATGCAATGCAAAGGTCTTCAAAGATGGAAGGAGATCCAGCATTCAGGAGGCTCTTTAAACACAATGCTGGAAAACAATGTAAGAAAACTCACACAATTAACACAGGCTGGTGTTTTTAAATAGGATGAAGACTCATGTGTATGTCACTGCCTCCTCACCTGAGACAGAGCTCATTTTAAACTGGGACATTATGTAGGTCACTGCAAAGAGAAATAGAAGAACAGAAGCGGAGCGTCACGCAGCCTGCAGATCACACGCAATAATCCAGCAATGACTGATCAATCAGACTGAAAACACAAAGGACATTTTGATCTGATTGAAACGGGTGGTGAAAACTCACTCTACGTGATTCTGAACACTGCGAATATTGCTTGGAACATTAGATGTAAGACACCTGTAAACGAGTATCTGAATGAGTTTGTGCTCTCCAGTTGTAATAGTAGGCCTAATAATCCTTGTGTCATCGAACATCAGCAAACTGGCTATAAACTGATAGTGAAAAACACCTGTTTATGACAGTGTGTCATTGGAAAAGAATTCATGATGAATCTGTGTCTGCTTTCTCACCTCACATGATACAGCTCAACTCCTTTGCAAAAGAGACAGAATGAGATCAAACCCAATTATTCCACGTTTTAACGCCAACCACAGTCTGAGAACCAGTCATCTCTCAACATTAACATTTCTTATGAACTAACAATGGAGAACACAACTTTACATCATGAATTATTAATCTTGATTTGTTCATTGTACATGCACATTTATTAACATTCAGCGTGCAGGTTGTTCTGCTGAACATAAAATAAGATATTTTGAAGAATGTGGGCTGACCTCCATACAAGTTTTTTTTTGTTCTATGGAAATGAATGGGGACCAGAACATCTCTTCTTTTGTGTTCAGCAGAAAGAAACTCATACAGGGTTGGAACAACGTGAGTAAATGATGACTTAACTATGCCTTAAATGCATTAGTTGCCATGAACTACCTTTTTAATAATGTGTCATATTTAGCATTGTACTCTCAAGCAGAGGCGTGTAGATGGAGAGAGTCGTGGTCATGCACACACATAAAGCAGAATCAGTGACACAGTGATTTTTCAAACAAAATCTTCATTCTGCACGGTAGGTTAAGGAGTAATAACCTGGCGTACCGTGTTCATCCATCACCTTTCTTGCCCATTTCCACTGCTGTGACTCAAACCGCAGCATTCAGATGGAAAGAACACAGTTAAACACAATTTTGATCATAGGCTAGATGCTTGTCATCTGATCGATTTTAACTCTAGTTAAACAGAGGAAAAGCAGAAAATCAACTTCCTTCGTGCTCTTGCATCACTCCAGGTAAAAGCTTTAATCACAGACAAATATTCAGGATGAAAGTTTGGCTCCAAACACAAGAGGGCAGCAGAGCATCGCCAACAAACGCTGCAAAACTCAATTTTGAAATACATTTTTTAAATACTTCAAAAGATAACTATACTGTAAAACACAACAACAAGCACAAGCAAAACTCCCAACTGATCCCCAAGCCCTCATACAATGTGAAACAGACTGAACTCAACACAATTCAATTCAACTCATAAATAAATACACAGTTTAAAAGAAAAAGTTTTTCAGCATGAATTTACATTTATGAATATTGTACTTGCATAAGAACAATATGAGGTTTGCAAGGGGGAAACCTTTTTATTTTTTTTATTTTTTTTACATATTCTGAAAAACCAAAAATCACATCTCTAAACACACAGGGGTTCACATATAATTGAATGAATTCAAGATTTAAAAAAAATTCATTTTGAGAATTCTGAATGGTTCACCATGTCTTGACATCGAAAAAAAACTGAGCTGAAATATTACTCTAATATTTGAGAACAATAATATTGACCAGTTTAATAGAGAAGGGAATACAGCAGTAGGCCTATAATTGCATTTTCACTCAGTAATTAGTTCTATATTCTAATAATAAGGGATTTTATGAATTTATTATTCATATTAATTTTACTAGCATATATTTCTTTTAGTAACATTATAAAAATATCTAATTGTGTCTTTGATGTCGTTTACATCTATATATCTAGTGTGGAAGCGTTTCTAATCATTAGCTCTGCAAACATATTATTCCAGTTTGTCCAAATATGAAATGATGCAGAGCAGCTTTAATTACCTCTGCTCTTTCTAATTGGCATTAAATATGAAACTCCCCTTCCTGTTGTAATTGTGCGAAAAAATTGTTTACATGAATTTATAATTGACATCAAGCCAGAGAGGTGAAAACACAAGCTTTGAAAGTCATAAATATTGACGGGCAAGAGATTCAGTGTTGGTTTAATTATCCGTACTAATTAAAAAACTGGAGCTAAAGTAGTAAACAAGATGAGCAGTTTCTCTCTGCGCTGCAAAATAAATCAAACAGGCAAGTGCAGGAAAAGTCCAGTGAAGTTTATGAATTGCATTTACATTATTCAGCTAGCAGACGCTTTTATCCGAAGAGGAAAACAACAAGCGATTCATCCTAAAGAGGCAACAACATGAGAAGTGCTAATACAGAGTCTCAAACACCATCCAGAACAGGGATAAGAACAAACAGAAAAGTCAGCAGTGCATTTACATTGATTTATTTTATCCGAAGCAACTTAAATGGTGATCATTAGAAGTGTAACAGGATACTGATGTTACTAACTCAATTTGACTCCAGCAGTTTGTTCTCTATGATATTTTGTAGCACTGAAAATTTAAATGTGAATCTAGTGTCTGAGCAAGTGAATGCAAATGTATTTGAGTATCAGACCATTCAAATTCATAATCGAGTATATACCTATAATTCCCTGTAATATATTTAACTAATTTATAGATACTTATATATAACTGTACAGGACTTTTAGGCAACACTGATTTTTTTTATTTTAGACATTCAGTCAGCAGTCATTAGAGTTTTAGCAGACAGTCTGCTTAAAATCACTTTATATTGATGGACATTCTACTGACTTTAAGTCACTTTGCAACTTCATGTCAACTTATTCTACTAACCCTAATCCTAGCAGTCCACTAATACTCCAATGACTGCTAGTTTACATACAGTATAGTTGCAGTTACTTATATAGTCAAATAAATATGCAAAGAAAGGGAACAATCAAAATAAAGTGTAACTGATTTTTATAGCTGTTTCATAAGATGGCAATGGATGACCATTGCTTTCCTCTCATTCTGACTTAAATAGCCAGTCCTCCTCCTCCTCCTCCTCCTTCATCCTATGCATTCGGTGTAAAAATAGCACGCAGTACGCAGGCGTGTAAATAGCATGTTCCCACTCTGCGTGGGCTGGACGTGTTTGTAGTGTTTGGAGAGAGGGCACATATGCCTGCAGGACAGACAAACCCTGCACACCCACACATGCTCTTCATCATCCTCATCCTCAGCTCCTCCGCTCTCCTCAGTCCTTCACATGTAACTCTGATGAGTCATTCAGAAGGGACTGACACTGCATTTCTCCTATTTATCGTGCTCCTTGAATTGAGCGTGGGCCGACCACCTGAGTAAGTGCATGCAAATAAGTCTGAGCATCAGATTCAGAGGCTCATTTTGACTGATAATTATGCTTTGACGCCAACCAGAGAAATCTTTCCTAGAGTTCTCCCCGTCCCGGTTTCACCTGCACTTGCACACTGGCTTGCAGTCTGCGATCGGACCGGACTGGCAGTGCAATCACACTTTCTCTAGTGTCCTCCTCACCTTGTTATAGAAAGACTTGTGTAAATGACTGACAGCAGCAGGGGAATCAGAGGAGGTATTTTTAACCGTCGAAGCGTTGAGGAACAGGTGGGCAGTCTGTGGAAATGTGATGTTTGACTTTGGCAGCAGAAGTGTTGAAGCTCCTCTGAGATCACCTGATCGTGTCTAAATTACATGCATCCTCAATGATTATCCAAAAATAGAACTTCACTATCTTTATACGATCAGAGCACTGCAGTGATGACGCATTTGTGCTTTATGATTCTTACACGTTTGGTTCATCATGATAATCTCCATAAATGAACACGACTTAAACCGAAATGCAATCAGCAGAAGTAAAGAGCTAAATGTAGGCTATAGGGGTGTGCAATATTTACCATTTGCGATAATATCATAATTGTTGTTTTAACAATATGCAAGCTGACATTATTGAGTACACTGTAAAAAATGACCGTGAATTTAACGGTAAAAGACTGTAAAAATGCTACAGTAAAAACCTGTTAAATGGTTAACGGTAAGTTCCCCTACTATATATGGTGAAAAACTGTATTGGACATTACATGTAATTTTACGGTAGTATACCGTTTTTGGAAGTGAAAAAGACCGTACAATTTACAGTGAATAACCGTAAATTGACATTCCCAGAATTCCCTGCGTTACATTTCAAATTTGATGTTTTTTTTGTTGAAATAACTGTTTCTTTTAAGTTTTTTTCTTATCAGTTGTGTACATTAGGCTAGTACGTTACATCTAATGTTGTTAAATTCATGTTTATTGCATTATTTCAGTTTCATGTATGTTACCATGATGGTGTTTAGTGTGTGTGTGTGAATGACACTGTGTGCAACTTCTATATATGTTATTATTTAAAAGCTGCTTGTGATGGGCTTTGGGTCATCGTGATTTTCTCATCACCACCTGCTTATAGTGCAGTGTTTACAACGGTACAAAACAGATTTCAGTACTTCAGTGGGTTGGTATATTAACATCATATCAGTTAATGAAATTACGGTATTTAATTGTAAATTTAAATTAAAACTGTAAAACCTAAAACGCTGCTACCATATTTTTTGTTTTTTTAGCATAAATTTTACGGATTTTTTTTTACAGTGTATGACTTGCACACATCTTGTGAGTTGAAAAGCATTCACTGCATGATGAAGCTCATTAGAATACAGATAAAATGCCTCTATAATTCAAGTTATGAAAGCAAAAATATCCTTGTCTGGGTTTTTGGTTTTTATATAAGCAATATCACACAGGAGTGCCGTTTTCCTGAATATCAGTGTGTGAGCGTAAATGAGATATTAAGTTAGAGTTCAAAAACAAGGAGTTAATATTGATTGTCTTACAGACACAATATTATCTGTCTTTTTCTGTTTTGCCAACAAAACTAGTTCCAAACAAAGCTGGAGCAGAACGTCTCAGAGCAACACTGCCATGTTCTGTTCCTAAATTAATCTGTTTTTGAACGAGTCAACGATTCAATAATCTATTCACTGCCTCATTTCTAAATGAATCAGCTGTTTTGAAAGAACCTTTTGAATTAATGATTCAATGAATCACTCATTAAGGGACTTGCCGCCACCCGCTTTCAATGTTAGCGTCATATTTATTTATCAACGACAGGCCTAAATCAGCCGAGCTACCAGCATAAAAACACTCAGCAAAATATCGGGTAATTATCATTATCGAAAACATCCCAAGAAATATTGAGATTTGACTTTTTGCCAAAACCCCTAACCCTTGTAGGCTATAAACAAACTACACCATGGTCACATGACATAAACATCACCACAATTCTTTATATAAAAATAAACAATTTTCTTTATTTAAAAACATTTTTCTGAAAGTTTGATTTAGAAAAGTTTGCAAGGGTGCGATGATAAACACAAATCGACTAGTGAGTAGATGAATTTACCTGTTCTGTGGTTTTATTTTTACATATTTTTTGGTTATTAAATTATCTATAAATATAATTTTATTGTGGAATACATTTTGATAAATATACGCTGAAGGATGTTGTTGATGTTGAAGCCTGATACTGTTGAAAAGAACAGCAGTTTGTGATTCTAGTTGAGTTGAGTTGAGTCCTCTGCACAATCTGACTTTGCTGCAGCCTGGAACTGAACTGCTGGTTTCGTCTGGTCAGAGGAATCACACAGGAGTGCCGTTTTCCTGAATATCAGTGTGTGAGCGTAAATGAGATATTAAGTTAGAGTTCAAAAACAAGGAGTTAATATTGATTGTCTTACAGACACAATATTGTCTGTCTTTTTCTGTTTTGCCAACAAAACTAGTTCCAAACAAAGCTGGAGCAGAACGTCTCAGAGCAACACTGCCATGTTCTGTTCCTAAATTAATCTGTTTTTGAACGAGTCAACGATTCAATAATCTATTCACTGCCTCATTTCTAAATGAATCAGCTGTTTTGAAAGAACCTTTTGAATTAATGATTCAATGAATCACTCATTAAGGGACTTGCCGCCACCCGCTTTCAATGTTAGCGTCATATTTATTTATCAACGACAGGCCTAAATCAGCCGAGCTACCAGCATAAAAACACTCAGCAAAATATCGGGTAATTATCATTATCGAAAACATCCCAAGAAATATTGAGATTTGACTTTTTGCCAAAACCCCTAACCCTTGTAGGCTATAAACAAACTACACCATGGTCACATGACATAAACATCACCACAATTCTTTATATAAAAATAAACAATTTTCTTTATTTAAAAACATTTTTCTGAAAGTTTGATTTAGAAAAGTTTGCAAGGGTGCGATGATAAACACAAATCGACTAGTGAGTAGATGAATTTACCTGTTCTGTGGTTTTATTTTTACATATTTTTTGGTTATTAAATTATCTATAAATATAATTTTATTGTGGAATACATTTTGATAAATATACGCTGAAGGATGTTGTTGATGTTGAAGCCTGATACTGTTGAAAAGAACAACAGTTTGTGATTCTAGTTGAGTTGAGTTGAGTCCTCTGCACAATCTGACTTTGCTGCAGCCTGGAACTGAACTGCTGGTTTCGTCTGGTCAGAGGAGAACTGGCCCCCGACTGAGCCTGGTTTCTCCCAAGGTTTTTTCTCCGTTCTGTCACCGATGCAGTTTTGGTTCCTCTGGCTTGCTTAGTTGGGGACACTTCATTTCCAGCGATATCGTTGACTTGATTGCACAGAGACTATTTAAACTGAACTGAGCTGGATGATGACATCACTGAATTCAATGATGAACTGCCTTTAACTGAAAAATGAGTGTTTACTATTGTCACTTTGCATTATTGACACACTATTTTCCTAATTAATGCTGTACAGTTGCTTTGACGCAATCTGTATTATTAAAAGCGCTATATAAATAAAGTTGACCTGACTTGACTTGACTCTAAACCCTGTGGATCATCACAGAAACGAGTCCTCTGTATGGAAAACCATAAAAAAGGGAATAGGATAATAAAGTTTGTCATCCTGTTTAAAGTACTATTTCAGTTCATTGGATCTCTGTTCCTTCCCAATGCGATCCATGAGAGGAAGTCACATCCTCTAAAGCAGGGTTTCCCAACCACTGCACTGCGGCACACATTATCTCTATTATATTTCATTATTATTATTTTAAATCAGTGCTTTTGGTCATCCTTATGTCTGTTTGTGGGTTTTACAAATATTTAACCAATGAAAAGCATTCAAAAGAGCTTGTGACTAAACCTCGTAACTCCACAGTCTGGAGATGGATCTCTTGTTTGCAATGCAAAGGTAAATAAATAACCGATGTTTTAATAAGTACAGCGTTTTCTTTACTCAAGAAACACTGTCTATAAAGGCTAGTGTTTTTTGTGTGTTTGAAGAGTTAGAATTTGCTGTCTAGTTGTAGCCAATATACTTTTGTACGTTTTAAATATCCTGTGAATAGCAGTTCATCTTTTATTTCATGAGATTTTGGCCAAATGTATTAAACAATAAGAAAACCTGAGCTCCCACATATACTTTTTTTTTTTTTTGTGCTATATTTTAGTGCTTGGTGCTCTGTGGGATTTTTTTCTTATGAAAACTGTGCCGCGGCAGAAAGAAGGTTGGGAAACAGAAGAGAGCTCCTGCATAAACACCGGTATATTTGACATACTGGAAGTTTACATCATGTCTAATGAGGCAAATATCACAGGACAGACGCACATAAATATGTATAATTGTAGCCGCTGCTCAGATTTGCCTTGTTAACAGCAGGGTTTGCTAAACAGATGCCGTTTTCAAGGCCATTTCAGCAATTAGATGAAGAATGCAAACACAGATCCTCACACACTGACCCTGCTCTTCACTTGTGTGTGTGTTTGAGCCTGAGGTGTGCAGGCAACTTTTTTATTTGTAATATTCTTCTTCTTATCATTATCAGGGACCAAGAACCTACTGTATTTGTATTTAGTTTTCCCCATCTTCATCATCGTAGTCTTCTTCTTCTTCTAGCAACTCCTATGTCTGTATGGCCCAAAAAAGAAAAAAAAAAAGTTCCTGACAGTACCTGAACAGTTTGGGAACAGCGCCACCTAGAACTGGGCAGTATATGACGATATAAATGATGTCGGTGATTTTATGGAAGTGTCTATCGATAGAGATTTAGCATTATGTAAATATACCCGTGCAGCATAGGAATGCTTACATTTTTTGACACGTTAGAGCAAAAAAGAAAGATCCATGAATGAGAAAATATGTTATTAACTCACTGCGGAGCTCACGCTGACTGACATTAAAGCATGTGATCCTGAATTCAGTTCTCTTACGCGTCTTATTGTGCTTGAACGGTCAGAAACATGCAGAATAACGTCAAAATGCCCATCGTGCACTGTAAAAAAAGCAACTATACATATTTTTTAGTTTATGAAACCTTTTGAGTTTTAAAAATAAAAAATGCTATTTTCTTGAAACTACATAAAACCCATGTCAGACCAACAGAATTGCCCCAAATCAGGTGAGTCGAAAAACAGTTGTCTGAACAAAGAATTTCATATTCCTGAAATGTTAAGACTTTGCGAGTTCCCAGCATGCATTGCAGCACGAATAAATTATGTAGTTACTGTTATAGGATTTTTTTTTTTTTGCTGTTTGATGACTTTATTTAAACTTTTTGTTGTTGTTGTTGATTTCTCATAATTGTTTAATTATTTGTTTTGCTGTGATGTAAAGAACTCATCATTTTACATTTGTTGATTGTCACCGTTCTTCAGGTTAATGCTTCAAGTGTTGAGGCCTAAAGTGTGTTCAGCAATATAGAACTATATCTTAAATTTCTTTTTTAATTTAAGGATGATTGTTATCCTCATTACAAACATAGCATGGTTCACTTAACATATTAAGTTAATAAAAGAAAGTTTACTGAACAAGAAATCTTTTGTTGTCTTCATGAATATTTTGGCTGAATGAGGCATTTGCATTTAGTGAAGAAACAAATTCAAACTGACAAATCACATTAGTTGTACTTAGTACAATTATTAAAACAAAACAAAAAAACGAAAAACTTTGTCCGCATCAAATTGCCTTGAAATTTTACGTTTTCTCATTTTTTTCAATTAATTTTTGTTATTTTACAGTGTGTGAATTATTTACATAAACACAGTCAGTTATGTGTTAAATAAACGTAAGCAGTCGTGTGAAAATCGTATGTGTGTCAGTATAGCGGATCCATGCATTCAGTCTTAGAGTGACAGCAGCCGAATAAACCTGCTGCTGTCTGTGTCATTAATCTCAATCAAACAACAAAAAACAAAGAGAAAATCACTCACTGCTCTTGACTGAATCACATCCTTAGCTTTAATAGGGATCTAATTCATACAGTGAAGACTGTGTTTTGCAGTAAACTCTTTATGCACTAAGTTTATCTTTTTATGTGGTATTTGTTTGTGTTTGCATATTTTTAATAACAAAAATAAAATAACAAAAACAACTATATTGTGATATTTTGAAATAAAAATTTTCATTATGTGAAATAAGACTTTGGTTATGTCTCATTGTCTAAACCAACTATTATGGATATTATTATTATTTATCATCATTATTTTGTTTTTGAGCTCAGGCATTACATTGTGAAATATGTCTGTATTTTTCAGATTATTCTAATGTAAAATTGTCTTTAAAATAGTCACGCTTCTTTAAGCACACATTGATATTAACAAAAAGATTGTTATTATATAGTTCATTAGTATTCCTAATTATTATTTGTTTTTATTTCTAGAGAGTGTTTTGCTTCAATGAGCATATCAATAACTGGGCCTATATTAATATTACCTGAGTCGAGGCTAGAGATGAGAGGAACAGGAGTGAACTCTTTACTCCCCGGAGCACAGGAGCTGTTCAGTGCTTTTATCCTCGTTTGACTCGAACCCCTCTGGGTCTGGAAATCTGTGTAATAACTCCACTTCTCAAAGTCGAGCCCTCAGAGGACGCAGCCAAATAAAGACATTCATTAACAGCCAGCTGTGCTAATCTTATTCTATCTAATATGATGTATTATTGTAATTCCATTGCACCTCGCTGGGGAGTTGTTCTTGTGATTTCAAAGGGAAGGCTGTTCTGAAACACTGATTATTCTCCTTCTGCTAACTCAGGGAACGTCTGAACTCTGTCGGAACATTGATGTGGAACAGAGTAATACAGAAGAGGAGTGTGTGTGTGGATGCTGGACTTGTACTGAAGCAGAGAAACGCAATAAAGAAACATTCTTCTGTCTTCATCTTTAAAGCCAAGAACCAAAAATGTAAGGTTTCGCAGCAGCTGAAGGAGAAAGTGATGGGAAGAGCAGTCAGGAGGTCTTCAGTGAGGCAGAAATCAGACTGTGATGCAGACAGAAGCTCAGAGCGACAGAGTCAGAGAGAGTTACAACATATAATGCGTTCAGGTCAATCACAAGCTGAAGCTGCTGGAGAATGGGTCATTTGCATATTTAAAATGACAAAAACCCAACACGCATATTCTCACAAACACAAACAGTTAGTTCTCTATTATCTGTTCATGAATGAAGTCCGTGAGATATGACTTTTTAATGAAATGGAAATCAGTGCTGTGTTTCCTTGCAGAGAAACCCAAACAAATCCAGTTTTCCAATTAAAAACTCTTAGAGACTGTGGATTTAGTGCAAAAGCTGATGAAGATGTTTCTCCTGGATGATTTGAGCATCTTGTGCAGCAGCTCACACATTTGCTTATTTGATTAGTGACCTGAATACTGCAGAAGTATTGCTTTTTTTCAGTATTGAATACTGCTTTTTTTATCATAACTTTTATTTTTGTTTTCTGGGTATTTCAGGTTTATTCCCTGACTTTTGGACCTCATATATTTCATATATTCACAGGCTGACTAAGCATCTGCGCGCGAGAGAGAGTTTCCAGAGAAACACTTCAACAGTGTGACTCACACAAATTTATTCAAAGCTGTCATAAACAAAGCCATGAAACGCTGCAATTTCTGCTCACTATCCTCCAGAGAGGAGTCTAACCTCGCTGTCCTCTGTGAGTCTCTCGACTCTCGTCATTTCAGTCTCTTCACAGGTGCACACAGAGTCTGTATTGTTCTCGTGTTTCCTCACCGGCTCCATCATTTAAAAGCATCTTCTTATGTGAGGTTTATAAAACCCAAGGGTTTTCAAACAAGGATCTGGGTAAGATTTGAGAGAAAAAAAAGACTTAAAATGTTTTTTTTAGGGCTGCCAAAGTTTGTTATTAACCTTGAATATTTAGTAAAATATATTTAACACGTTTTTCTAACGCTGCTTTGAAATGGTATTTCTGTCAGGAGCACTATCGTCAAAGATGATTGACAATTAGCACACGGTTTGGATTGGCGGCATGCTTCTGTTCTGGGCAAAAACTCCCAAGAACAGAACCAAACGTAGCATCATTAATGTTCTCATGACAGTTTAATGAAACAACATAATTCAGGATGATTCAACAAGGAATATCAGAGAGCCGAGTCCTGCCCTACATTTAGTCATTTTTGATAATCCATTACACTCATATCTACGTCACAATATGGAAGAAAAGATCTGACACTACTTCAGTTTCACTGTGACTTTAACATTACACTAATAGTGGGTAGAAAAAAAGCACACTGATGGATTTTTCACTGTTACACGGTAGGAGGCGCTATTACACATCTTCTGAAAGAGTACTGAATCTCTGGATTAAAACCAGGTGAAGAAGACGCAGAAACCAGCTATCGCATATGTAGTATGTAAGCAAATGCATATGTAAAATAACATGATCATCAAGCATTAAACAGCTTATAAATCAAACCTGCCTAACATTATCGACTGAAATGTCGATTCAGGAAGTGGTTTAGATGGAAGCATCTATGTTTTGATCATCGATGTGAATCTGATCCGGATATAGTCTTAACAAAAACATTTTCTCAGCTTTTTGTTGCTTTTTTTTTATGAAACTCGCCCACATTGAAGTGTTGATAAAAAAGAATGCATTAAGCTAGAATTTTTTTTTTTAAGCACAGGCTCTGTTTTTTCTTTTGACATATTGCATGTTCAAATATTCACACAACAAAATATTCTGAGGCCATGAAGGTTTTGTAAACTTGATCAAAAATGCTGGTGGTGGCTGGCAACTTTTTTTTTTTAAACGCTGGAGAGGAAAGAGTTAATAATTTGCTTTGGCTTCAGCACAGTGACAATATAAAACCCAGTTATTTGTTTTGAAAACAAAATATTGTTTTTATAATACCATCGTTTTCCTATAAATTGATCTTACATGAAAATATACAGTATTCATTCTCTTTCAGCAAGATGCTCGTCTGTCTGTGAGATGGCTCGCTCCGTCCTGTGGGAGCTCCTGTCTGACACCCGCATCGCAATCATCATCCTCCTCGGGGGTAATTAACATTGTTAATTGGCAAACGGCACTTAGATGAAACCACCTCGGAGCACAGCCTGCCAGCCCTTCCCATAATGCCCTGTGAGAGACTCTCTCCTCTGTGCTGAGAGATGAAAGCTCACGGACCGTTATCACACGCTGACCACATCAAACGCTCCTCACACAGGTGCGTCCAGGTAAAGTTCAGCTCCCCTCGGCGCTGTTTTCACAGACAGATCCACTTACACAGACGAGTTCATCGGGGTCGTGACTTTTTGACCTCATGAGGACTGCTGGAAGCAGAGGCGGCAGAAGCGGTTTCTATGGCGACCGCTGTAGGATGCATGAGTTTGTGTGAAAGTAAAGCGTCCTGGAGCTGCTGAACCCTGCGCTTTCACCTCTGACATCTGTTGACGGCCGTCACTGTGGAGCAACAGCGTGAACAAGGGGTTTTGTATTTTTCATAAATGCCAATTAAGATCATAAATACACAGAAAAATCGCTGCTCCATCAGACAAACTCAGCATCCTTCCTTCACCCTTTCAGACACACAGACAAAACTCAGCTGTTGCTTGGCAACCATAGCGGTACCTCGAGTACCACAACTCCCAAAATCTACACACACACACACACACACACACACACACACACACAGCACAAAGTAACATCATTAAGATGTTTTTAACTAAAATACGAGTCCATAATCCATAATAACGCTTCCTCCAGTGAAAAAGTGTTCTGGTGTGAATCAGGAGAGAAATCTGCACAGATCAAGCAGCGTTTAAACAGCTCTAAACAAATATGTGGCTGGATTTTGATGTGAGAGACAACAGGAGATGCACTTTTTCACTGCAGGAAGAGTTATTATGAATTACGGAATCTATGGTATTTTAGTTAAAAACGTCTTAATGCTGGATTTGTTTCAGCTTTTGTCTTCTCCAGATGTTAACTGATGGACTGGAGTGCTGTGGATTACTTGTGGATTATTGTGATGTTTTTATCAGCTGTTTGGACTCTCATTCTGACGGCACCCATTCACTGCAGAGCATCCATTGCTGAGACACTGATGCAATGCTACATTTCTACAAACCTGATGAAGAAACAAACTCATCCTGATCTCGGATGAACTGAGGGTGAGGATATTTTTAGGTTATTTTCATTTTTGAGTAAACTATTCCTTTAGATGATCTCGTTGTGCAGGACCATATAGAAAACATTCTCTCTATTTTAGTGTAGATACATAGATAACGTGTGTCTAGAGGAAGAGGATTAGAGGAAGCAGGAAGCAGAAGAAACCGAATGAAGGAATGGAACTGGAAGTTCCTCCGACTCCATGTTTTCTTCTCTTTTCCCAGGATGCACTGCACTCAGAACAGCCAGGAAGCGTCTCTCATCTTTGTAGACTGACCTCATGGTGGGAACGGTGACCGGCATAAGCCTGCTTCCACTCTAAAACACAGATATAAGCGGGAAGAAAGGCAGGAACCTCATTTCTCACGAGACCTTTAGGTCAGCAGATGTTCATAATGATGCTTTAATAGCTCACTAAACACTTGTGCGATTTCAATACAGCCTTCTGTTGTCTCATAAATTCTTCTAATGTTACTCTGCACTGAAAGTCAACATCTGCTTATCAGAATGCCACAAAGGAAGCAGATGAACTGCAGGAAGCTGACAGTCAGAAGCAGGAAGTGGCAAATCTGGGGCAGTAAGAAAATGCAGAAGACATCATGCAGAGGGCATTTGGTGTAAAATGAGCTTCCTCAAAAAGGTCAAAGGTCAAACCCTGAGGGGTCAAATCAACAGCTATATGCAATATGTCTACAGCATAATGGGGTATAGGGTAAATCTGAAGGCTTCCTGTCATCTATATAGTTTTGCTTTATGGAATTTACATTTATGTATTTAAAAGCATTAAAAAATATATAAGTCTGTATCTTTTTTTCTGTTTGTTTGCTGGCCTAAATGACAGTTTCCTAGTCACATCTCTCTTGATTACCGGAAAATAAGAGTAACGAGTGAGTTCTCCCTCACTGTGAGTCACCTGTCTGTGATTCAGCCATTGAGCCCCATTATAAAGCACAGACCTGTCTCTCTCTCTCTGCTCGCTCACATGATGTTTCTTCTCAGCCCACGCTCACTCATCCTCACCTCTCCTGTCTGCAGAGAGTATATTATGCAGTACATTTAGGGAATGAAAACACAAACGCCGGCTCTGTGTCTCAACTGGAAACTACAGCGACTCGATCAGCCTCACAAAGCAGAAGAGTTTCGTTCTCTGCGTTAAAACACATCCACATAACATCTAACAAAAGATCATCATCAAAAAACACAAACACATTCAGTTCAGAAAAATGACATCACTGGAATTTTTATTTTCTAAAGAAAATGGAGCTTCACTATGCAGTTGCTAGGTGCTTGCTATGTGGTTGCTAGGGTGTTGTACAGCAAGTGTTTACTACCCTTACAAAAATTAACCATGGTTTTATTATAGTAAATGTGTAGCAACCCAAAGTTTTTTGGCGTATTGATTACCATTTGTATAACCACATTTAACTACAAATACAATGGTAAACTATGGTTAGTGTAGCAAACCCATGGTTCATTTGTGGTTACCATGGTTTAACTATGATTGATTCTTTATTTTTTTATTTTATTTTATTTGTAATAAAACCATGGTTCATTTTCATTAGGGTAAAGTGTTGCTATTCTATGCTTTTGCTAGGGAGTTGCTATGCAGTCGCTAGGGTGTTGATATGCTGTCACTAGGGTGTTCTAAGTGTTTGCTAAGGGGGGGTTGCCATGCTTTTGCTAGGTAGTTGCTAAGGGGTTGCAATGCGGTTACTAGGGTGTTCCAGGTAGCG